>NC_057687.1:7727017-7742697 GCF_014466175.1 Vespula pensylvanica | reverse complement strand
GAGAGAGAGAGAGAGAGAGAGAGAGAGAGAGAGAGAGAGAGAGAGATGAAGAAGATGAAGAAGATCTAATAGTATACAAATTTATAAAAATAATATCAATCAATATTTTTTTCTCTCGATTCTGTCCTACATTAGAAGATGATAATATGACAATAATATTAAATAATCGAATAATATAACATATATATATATATATTTATTTATATTATTATATATTTGTTTATATTTATTCATATAACATATATTAACAATTAATTAGTTAATACGATAAATAATTAATATGAATATATATCTATTAATTATATAATTATTAAATATTATTATAAATTAATAGAAAAACAAGACAAACAGAAAAAGAGAAAGAGAGAGAGAGAGAGAGAGAGAGAGAGAGAGAGAGAGAGAGAGAAAGTGAATGAGAGAGAGTGAGAGTGAGAGAGAAAGAGAGAAAAAGAAAGAATATATCGTTTATTAATTGTAAGAAAGAAATGGAAAAAAATACACACACACACACACACCTGTATATATATGTATATATTTATCCCGTAAAGGATAAAATACGAATAGTCGACTTTCTCGTCGTCTTTTAGACGACGAGATCATCCCAGACGCAAAATGTAGGTTATGTCGTAAAACGTTGAGCGGAGGGTGCCGTCGTGATAGACGAAGAGGTAAACGTAGAAGAGATCTTGCTTCTTACCTTACCTCCTTCTCTCATCGTCATCTTTGCGGTCTGGAAATGGCCGTAAGGTCAGATCCACGAGACGGTGGATGATTTCACCTCGGCCATATTTATTATCCTAATCTCAGCATGGCAGAGAAGAGAGGAGAAGCGAAGAGAAGAGAACGCGTGCGTTCTGGCCTACATTTCCACCGCAAATTGCCGTCGGACTTAACTTCTGACGAACCGACAAAGTTCCTTTTCTTTTTTCTTTCTTTTTTTATCTTTTCTTTTCTTTCGTTGTTTCTCTTTATACTCGATATGATATGCAAATCGAATCTCCCGATTCGAACGATCGAAGGATGCATTGGCAATTTTTTTTTTTCTTTTTCCACTTCTTTTTTGTTTTGTATTTTTTTCTTTTTTTGTTATCGTTTCGTTGCTTTCGTTATAGGTTCGGTACAATCACGGTGGCAATAATGACGTGATGATAATGGGAAGGAAAGAAGTAGAGAAAGAGAGATAGATAGAGAGAGAGAGAGAGAGAGAGAGAGAGAGAGAGAGAGAGAGAGAGAGAGAAAGATGAACGTGAGATTATGTGTGATCGAAATATCTCCATTGAGATGAGAATTGCTTATACGTGTATGAGAAAAAAAGAGAGATGGAGAGATAGAGAAATGAATGTTCGAATCATTTCTATGTTTCATTTGTTTTTATATAATGTAATGGTATATCTTTATCAAATCGTTTTAGTCCTAAACAAATTCTTATAACATATATGTATACATCATTAAACAATAATAATATTAGTAATAAATTACATATATACTAATAGTAATATTTATTAATATACTATCTATGTATATATCATATATATATATATATATATAAATTTGAAAAAGATATTATAATACTATAGATAGAAAAAAATAATTTATTCGATAGAATAAAATAACGAGACAATGTTAACGATTATATATATATTCGGGGTACGGTATAATTATCCGTATTTATCATTATATCGCTTTAAACGTTATCTTACAGTATATCTAATTATTCTTGTAAGGCTTCCGTTCGGTAAGCAACATCGGTCGGTCGGCTTATCTGTCTAATTAGCACCCTCGTGTAGACCCTTTCAGTGGACCCAAGAAGAGATTCTTATCAGTGAATCCAAAGATCTCAATCGTTTGATTTAAAAATTGTCAAGTTTTTCTGATGAAATAAAACGGAGAGAAGTAACGTGAATGAGAATATAATGAAAAATAAATGGAAAGAAAAACGAATGAGAATGAAAGAGAAAGAAAAATGAATGAGAATGAAAGAGAGAAAAAAAGAATGAATGGGAATGAAAGAGAAAGAAAAATGAATGAAAATAAAAGAGGAAAAGAATGAATGGGAATGAAAGGGAACGTAAAAACAAATGAGAATGAAAAATATATATTAAAGAGATGAAAATGACAGAGAAATATTTAAGATGAGATTGAAAAAGAAAGTGAAAGTAACGTATCTATAAAATATCGGAATAAAGAGATTAAATGAAAATGAAATGAAACGAAGGGGAAAACGAAGAGGAAAAGAAAAATAATCTCGTATAAACAAAAATTAAGAATAAAAGAAAAAAGAAAAAAGGAAAGATAGCGATAGGATCGAAGAAAGCAAAAAAAAAAAAAAGAAAAACGAGAAGGATGAAAGAACAAGAAGTTATAATATAAAATGAAAAAAGGAACGAAAGAACGATAGAAAAAGAAACTCCAGAAAAGCAAAAAAGATGAAACAACGACGACAACAACGACGACGATAAAATAAAAAAAAAAAGGAATTAACGAATAAAAATGAAAAGAAGAAAAAAAAGAGAGAACCATAGAAACATCTAGACATTTCAACGAGGTTCACAATGTGAACGGATCGTCAACAATCGATCGATCGATCTGGCTGCCAAAGTGTGTTCCAACAGTTCTTGTAATTAACGAAGCGTGTCTAATGACGTGGCCGATGGCGAGCGACTAAACGACACGATTTTCGCCCACGCTAGCCTAACCGACAGAGAATGAGAAGGATCGATCTATGTATCTCGATATCTCTCGAGAACGTAATTACGTCGGCGTGTCGTACATACACATATACAACGGTACACATACATATTAACATAGATATATACTTACGTATCTACGTACATACATACGTACATAGATACGTACATGCAACATTAGCTTACAATGTACCATTGTCGAGTGTTTCCAAGCGATAACACTCGATCGATTTCGTTCAGCGTCTTCGAGATTATAGCAAGGGAGACGTCAGCATCATCGTTTCCTCTCTCCCTTACCCTTTTCTCCCTTTTTCTATCTTCTCGCCGCCTCTCCTCCACCCCACGAGCTTTTCCTTTTTTCTTCTTTTTATTTCGTCTTCTTCATTGTACAGTTTCTTTGACCTTCTAAGAGGATCGTGAAATTGTGATATGCATTTAGAAGGTATTATACGGTATGGTATATATACGCCAGTGGTGCTCATTAAATAATTATTTCTAATATATACGCTAATGATTTTCTATGGGTATTTAAATATCGAAAGAAATACAATTAATAATGACAATAATAATAATAATAATAACAACAATAATAACAAAATAAAAAGAAAAATGAAAAGAAAAAATTAGATTAAATCGCATGTACGTTAAATTGTTATTAGGTTTACATTCGATAAGTAGTTGATCTTTCGAGTGGAATAGTGATCACCACTGATATATAGAGTGTAACGCGGTGTATATATGTTTATAATACATACATAGATAGATTAGACGTAGGTTTGTTTAAGCATTTGACGTTTTAGCGACGTGTGATCGACACGCAAGGTTACGCCCACGCATAATCGCTAGACTCATGATAGTTGTATTCTATCCTGTCTTATCAGGGCCGTAACACGGTAAGCGTAGTAAATAGGAGAGAGCGATTTTAAAAAAAAGAGTGAAACGTATTGGTCCGTAGACGGTCGACTTGTTCGATCTCTCGTGTAATAACTTGATGGTTTTTTTTTGGGGGGGTGGGCGAGGTAGAGGAGAAGGGATGGAATTCTTTTTTTTTCTTTTTTTTAATCTTTTGTTTCACTCTTTCTTTTTTAGCTTTCTCGAAAGCTCGGGAACTCGCATAATCATATGTCTCTGTCTCTCTCTTTCGGTCTCGTCTTGGATATTTTCTTTTTCTTTCTTTTTCTGTTCTGTTTTCTTTCTTTTTCTTTTTCTTTTTCTTTCTCTTCTTCTCGCGATGTCTCGATGTCTCGATGTTCTTCTCTGAAGAGACGAACGGAACATACTTTTCGAAATGTGTTCAACATTTTTGAATCAGAACGATCCCTATCGTATTTACA
Organism: Vespula pensylvanica; assembly: GCF_014466175.1. Taxonomy (NCBI): domain Eukaryota; kingdom Metazoa; phylum Arthropoda; class Insecta; order Hymenoptera; family Vespidae; genus Vespula; species Vespula pensylvanica. The sequence goes on along the minus strand of NC_057687.1, from coordinate 7,738,676 downwards.
CGGTGACTCGAAACGTGCAGTCAAGATTTTCTTCCTCCTCTTCTCATCTCCTCACGCGATTTCACAGCTGTCGTCCTCTTTCGAGACAAGTAAGAAACGAGTTACAAATTTCTCGTTTCCCTCGATTCGTACTCGATCATTTGCTTTTCTCTCTGTTATGTTATTATACATTTATTATGTATTCGCAAGTACACGAAGAAATTCCACGATAATGTTATTAAATATGTGCCATTTTTTTTTTTTTTTTTAATATAAATATATCACACTTTTTACGATAATTTTTTTAGTATTCATGTATAATGAAGTATAATAATAAAAAATTAAATAGAATTAAGAATAATTAAAAAAAAAGAAAAACATCTACAAATAACCAACAGCAATAAAAAATATAATAATTAAAATGAAAATAATAATATATACACATATATTAATATAGAATACATTGAACGAGAATATAAGATCGTTACACAATATATAATTAACCCGTCATATGATCGTTATGCAATATTAGCAATGTTATTCGTCACCTACTAACCTATGGAAGCTTCGATAGAGAAAACTCGATAAGTACTTACTTTCCAACTCGTGAAATCGATTCTAATCGGCTTTCGATGTGTTTAATTCGAATATTCCATTGAATGTTTGTGAATTTTTTAATAGTTGATCCATCCGGAACGACTTCCGGCATAATCTATTGTCAGAAGATTCGATTGGTATGGCTTTGAGAAGGAAGAGACAAGCGTCTCGACGCTGAGGTGTTTCGATAAAGAAGAATCGATGCACAGCAGGGTGCACCTTTCGATAATCCCTCGTTCGAGAGCCAATCCCACGGATGCAAATTCAATTCGAATGTTCAAGACGCTTACTACGGTGCACACGTGCGTGCTTTGTGTGTGTGCGCGCTTTATATTATCATTATTATTATTATTATTATTATTATTATTATTATTATTATTATTATTATTATTATTATTATTATTATTATTTCTTTTTTTCTTTTGTTGTTATTATTCTTTTTTCATATTCTTGTTATTTATTTATTTTTTTATTTTCATTTCAGGTTACGCTCTCAAGAAAACAATGACTATCGAACTCGGACATTCTCGAATACTCTCGAGAAGGCAGAACAATAAACTGCTTCGTTGCTTTGGCTCCTCTCAATCGTCTCGATGCTTTCACCGATATCTTTCATTCTCGTTTATCTTTTATTTAATCTTTATTAACCCTTAAATGCATGTTGTTGCGGTGCACGTTGTATAACATCATTTTAGATTTATTGTATAATAGTTTAATGCGTAGTTTAACCTATGAATGCAATCATATTTTTAATTTTCTCGTTCTATAGTTATTTATTATAAATATATGTGTATATGTACGTATATATATATATATATATATATATATATATATATATTTGAAATATTATCTTATTATTATGTAAAATTCATTTACGTACGCTTTAATATTCATCTGACAGGTGGTATAATAATTTTTTAGTTATAAAAATTTCTTTAAAAAATATTATCCATTAGAGGATTAAGAGGCAAATAAATAGTTTTATTATGTCAATGAAAAGATATTAGTCATTATTTTTTATTTCGAATTTATCATCGAGAGAGAGGGAGAGAGAGAGAGAGAAAGAGAGACAGAGGAAGAGAGAGAGAGAGAATATCGACAATTTTTCGTTCTACTTGAATGAAAAAGTTCATCACGCGGTTAAAACCGTGATGATTATTACCCATCGACCTTTTTAGATACCATGATTATTACCGAGTTCGAGGATCGTCCTCTCGTTCGCGTAACCTTTCCCTCGATATTTCACTCTCTATGACTCCTGTCAACTTCAGCTTATGAGTCTCATATAGAGTCTAGCCTCGTTAGAGTCACTTAACTGCATCTCTTATATTACGGATGTTACAACTCTGAGAAAATAGTAAGTTCATATTCGATTTGTGAGTTGCATCCATTTCTCTTTTCGTTCAATTAATTTCTCGTTAAAGAGCATCAAACGATTCTAACAATGAGAATTAGAAAAAATATGAATAATAAAAGGAATGTTAATTTTGAAATAAAAAAAGAAAAAAAGAAAAAGAAAAGGAATAAGTTATGACGTAAAAGATGTGAAAAAAAGAGGACGCGAAATAAACGAAAACAAAAAAAAAAAGGCGTGACCTTAAGGAAAGAAAAGAGAAGAAAAGAAAGAAAAGAGAGGAAGAGAAAAGAGACGAAGAAATTTATTTTGAAAGAGTCGAAAAATATCTTTAAAAAAAAAAATCATTTCTCTCATATATCTACAAATAAAGAGAATAAAATAACGAATCTGATTGGAAGAAATATCGAGGGAGAAGAGAAAAAAAAGAGAAAAAAAAAGAAATTAAAGAAAAGAAAAGAAAAGAAAAGAAAAGTAGAAGATAAGCGAAGGTGTTAAACAAAACAAAAAAAAAAAAAAAGAAAAAAAAAGAAAATAAAATTTACAAGACGTTAAAGCCTATCGTGTGACGTGGGTGTGTCAGTTTTAACATACGTTGCATATAACCCGGTGACATCGGTGTACTCTTTCAGAATGGCACTTTAATTTGCAGGACGGTTGTAAAACTGGCCGAATATATATCGTACGTTTTCGTTCGTGAAACGTCATCCCTACTACATGGCCATTATGCTTATACGTATAGTACCTATACAATACAACGTAATAACATATGTAACATGGTGATAATGGTAATAGTGATGGCGATGGTGATGCCAGTAGTAGTGGTAGTGGTAGTGGCATAGTGATGATGATGGTGGTGTTGGTATTGGTGTTGGTATTGGTGGTGGTATTGGTGGTGGTATTGGTGGTGGTGGTGGTGATGGCGATGGCGAAGGTGATGGTGGTGGTTAACCGGCAACTACAAAAGTGGCACTTCCATTTCGGCTCGAGGCTGTAAAACTTCAACGAAGGGTTGATGCGGCTTCCCGCCAAGGTCTGATAATTGTTCCAACAGCAAACCTGAGACTGGTTATAATGAGAGACATATAGAGAACCCGAGAACCTTTCTTATCCCTTCTCTATTTCTCTCTCTTTCTCGTGTATACGAGATAATTTTTCGGTAGGTATATTCTTTTCGTTTCAACGGACAACCAGATTTGGAATTCAATGACCGAGTGACGTCCCATGAAATTTCTTATACGCGATTAATCCTTAGAAACGTGCTCGTCCCTTTGACTTATATTTTTTAACAAGATTTTTAAAGGGTATCTTCACAAGGATATACGATTTTTAACTTTTCTTTTTGTTTCTATTTTCTTTCCTTTTGTTTCTTTTTCTAATCTTTTGTCGAACGATCTAGATTATTTATTTTATCGTCGATTATGATTTTTGTAAAAAAGGAATTTTCTTCCACTTCGTTTGAGATGGTATTGTATATATTTTTTTTATTTCTAATTTTTTTTTTTTTCTTTCTATCCAATTACTTTCATCTAATTTTACTTATACTTTGTAACGTTTTAACGTATACATATCCATCCGACAAATCGATAGATTTGATCTTTTTTAAAAAGAAATGAGAAAGGAAGAGATATCTAAATCATCATTAAAATTTTATTATCGCTGACGATACATAAAAAGAAAAAGAAGAAGAAGAAGAAGAAGAAGAAGAGAGAGAGAGAGAGAGAGAGAGAGAGAGAGAGAGAGAGAGAGAGAGAGAATGAGAGAGTAAGAGATAGGTAAGCATCTAAATCATCATTAGAATTTCATTATCACCGACGATATACTTAGGGCTCTTTTCTAAGATAAAAAAAATCGATTTCAAATAAGATTTAACTGGATATAACTCGAACTTATTAAATTCTTAGGATCATATCGTAGTCCTTGGATTTTCTTCCTACAAGGAGTTAGAGTCTTCTAGGTTTTGCGATAATATATATATATATATATATATATATATATATATATATATATAATATAAATAGAAGGATCACACATATACAAGATTAACTCGAGAGAAGTTCTCTCTCTCTCTCTCTCTCTCTCTCTCTCTCTCTCTCTCTCTCTCTCTCTCTCTCTCTCTCTCTCTCTCTCTCTCTTTCGATCCTGATTAATGGCTTTCGAGATCTCGCCGGGCTGTAAACAGTATTAATCAGGATCAAGTTTACTACGCATGGTAGTAACCAGGAATCGCATTAATCAGGATCCATACTCTTGTGAGTTGCTACGAAATATCCGTTTAGCTAAACGTGTCCACCTATACTGAACGCATCCGGTATAAACATCGTGTTTTGATTTACGTCGTGACTTCCGTACGTCCTACCTGCCATTCGTTTCTGATAACCATACTGGAAAATCGATGATAATTTTACGTAGCACGTGCTGGACAATTTTTTCTTTATCAAATATATACATACATGTGCATACGTATATAATTGTATATATGTATTTATGTACCTATATGTGTGTGTGTGTGTGTGTGTACATGTATACGTTCGCGAGTTATTTAGTTAGTTAGTTCTAGGCGTTCCTAAAAGCTTGTTCTAACTATAGCAACACTTATTTCTCGTTTGTTGATAATAGATACCTGTTACAACTTGTTCTCCGGTGTGATGTTGCATATGAGGGCTAGAGGAGTAAAGGGGGAAACAGGGGGAGGAGCGAAAAAGAAGAAGAAAAAAAATAATACGAAGTTCTAGAAATTGTAAATGCTCATTTTAATTATACGGAGAAAGTGGATTAACGTTCTTTTAATTTCGCTTTAACGTTGCGTTGTTCGGTGAAAGTGAATTATTAGTTTGTCTTTCGTTCTATTCTAAAACAGCTTATATATATTATTACGATTTATCATCGATCTATCGAGAATTGTTAAGATCGGAGTTTGATCGAGTACCATATCCATACTATAACTTTGTTGTCCATGAGAGTAAGAGATCTTTTAATTTAGATTATCTCTGAAATTAGATCGTTCATTTTTGTTTTAAGAAAAGCAAAAAAATTGAGAAAAAATAGGAACGTCTAGTCTTTCGATTTCGTTTAAAAAACATCGATAATGAAATAATGATGTTGTCTGAATTTTTTCAAAGAATCCAATATATCTAATATATTCAATATAAGCAATATATATAATTGCTCTCTCTTCCTCTTTATCTATCTCTAATATATAAACATATATAAATCTATAATCACATCGAATTAAATTACATAAATACATAATCAGACATAACTATAATTAGAAAATCTAATACCTCGGATCGATCTAATCCCATTGATAATATTCTCGACAATAGAATCAATTCTCCATTTTATCTTCTTCTTTTTTTAAAAACTATCACATATTCTACTCTCGTAGTTTTACGAGCTGTAACCAAAGTAACAAAGAAGGAATAATGAAGAAAAGTTAAAACAAGAAAAAAAGAGACTAACAAAAAAGAAACTATGAACAAAGAAATAAAAAAAAAAAAGAAAAGAGAGCACAAATTAGCCTTCGGTAATGTTCGTACGCTCGGTAGCCCGTAGTAAGGTCGGTCGGCACGGTAAGTGTGTCTTCACCGTCAAGTGGATATTCCCGAACGAATGGGGGAAGTCAACGTGAAACGTTGACTCGAGTTAAGCAGGGAATACGTAACGAAGCCTTCTTCTTCTTCTTCTACTTCTTCTTCTTCTCTTCTTCTTCTTCTTCTTCTTCTTCTTCTTCTCGTTCAGCTCGTTCTCGCTTACACGTTCTTTCCTTAGCGACGTTGGCTCGATCTCGAAAGCCATTAATCAGGATCGAACGACGACCTCTCCTCGAGCTATACACACTTCTGATCCCTCTGTATACATCAGAGTTGACCTTGGATCTATGGCGAGAGCGCGACACCGTAAACGACTCTTTTCTATCTCTCTCTCTCTCTCTCTTTCTTTATTTCTATCCATCTCTATCTATCTATCTATCTATCTATCTATCTATCTATCTATCTATCTATAACTATCTATCTATCTATCTATAACTATCTATCTATCTATCTATATATATATATATATCTTTCTCTCTCTCCCATTCATTCTTTCTTTCTGTCATTCTTTCTTTCCTTCCATCGTAGACTCAAAGTTGCACCTGTGAATCGTGAACCGAGCGTGCCAAGTCTGACAAACGAGGACATCAAATCTGAATAAGACCAATAAATATTCTTAGGAAACATCTGCCTTCACGGTCTAACGACATTCTAACCAAAGCACCGTTTTACTCGCGAACGTGTCTATCGTTTATCTCCCTCTCTCTCTCTCTCTCTCTCTCTCTCTCTCTCTCTCTCTGTTTCTTTTTTTTTCTCTTTCTTGTTCGTAAGTACTTATAAAGCTTTTTTCTATCTAAATAGAAGAAAAGTTTTTTAATTTTAAGACGGTGCCCTTTCGACTGGACCAACAGTCCAGAGAATCAAATCTGGATATCTATTCATCTTTTAGATGAACTGTTCGTTCGTCCTGGATAATTATTTTTATAATGTTTCATTCATATACGCATGTACACAAACATCTATACACATACGCAAGTATACGCTGAGTATATACATTTATGACGAGATTTATTAATGTTATCTTATTTTTGAATATGAAGGACGTTTCTATGTCTCATCGGTGATAGCTTGAATGATATTGAAAATTAAATTAATGATAGGCTTATTGGTAATAACTTAATCGTTTTTCTTTTTCCTTTTTTAATTTTACAAACGATATCTTCGACTAGTCCAAGACTAGAGAATCAAGCTAGATATCTATTCATCTTTTAGATAAATTGGTCCTGGATAATAGTTTTTGCAATGTTTTCATTCACGCACGTACGCATAGACATAGCACGCATTTATAAATTGATTTATTAATCTTATCTTATTTTTGAATTTAGAGAATCTATGTTCCATCGGTGATAACTTGAATGATATTGAAGATTATATTAATGACAGGATTATTCGTAATAATTTAATATTTGATCATTCATTTTTTCTGAATATTGAAATAAAGTATATATAAGTAATCTTTATGAGATTCGATTTATGGATTGTATTTGAAAGAAATTATGAAGAATCTATAATTCGACGTATTTATGATCAATAATAACTTGAATGTTATCAAGATCCAAATCGATCGTAGCTTTATCGATATATAATTGTTTAATCATTAATTTTCCATATAGTGAAGAACATTTTACAAATTAACAAATTATTGTCATTGTTCGATCTCGGATACGATATCAAATCAATTGTCAAATTTATCATTAATGATCTAAGCTTCTAAGCAATCATTTTTGCAACCATCGAATTAAACAATTAATTATTCGATAATTATATATACAATTTTAAAAACAAAAAAAAAATCAATAATCTCAACTTTACATTCGTTCATTCAATCAATGACAACTCGAATCAATCATAGACTCATTAATAAAGATTCAATCACTAAGTCCAATCTTTATCATCAAATAATCCAATTCGTACGAATAAAATTTCTAACGTATAATCATTCGCCATTTACTTCGTCATCTTGGTCGAGATCACGATTATCGCGACGGAGGAGAAGATTAAAATTAAAAACAGATTAAAAAAAAAGAAAGATGAGACAAAACGATTATAAAAGAATGAATGAAAAAAGGGTGAGGGGAGGAGGAGGGAGGAGGAGGAGGAAGAGGAGAAACGATTAAAAAAGAAAAAAAAGAAAAGAAAAAAAAAATTAAAAAGAAAAGAAGAAAAGATCTGAAAGAATCGTCGAATAATAATTGCCGATATATTTAATGTCGTTGCACCCTGGTGCATATCGATTTCATGCCTCGAGCGAGTAGGTACGCTTCGAGCCGTGTTAATGAACCGCGGAATGCAATCGCGAATGCAGAAAAGGATGGAAGAACGTACGTTCGTTCGTTCATCCGGTGATACGAAGAACGAGATGATGAGAAGAAGTAAGAGGGAAGGAGGGTGGTGGTGGAAGAAGAAGGGAAGAAGGAAAAGAGAGATAGAGAGAGAGAGAGAGAGGGGAGAGATGTAGAGGGAGGAACAGAGAGGGGGGGTGTTAAGTGGGTAGAGAAAAACGACGACTAAGACGATGCTCGCTGTCGATCGTCTCTCTCAACCTTCGAAGTCTTTTACGCAGGTGTGTGTGTCGTCGTTACTCGTTTCGCTAATCACCATTCGATCATCTTAATGAATATTCCTCATTTAGAATTCTGTTCCGTGCGTAGACTCTCTCGTTCTGAATTAAACTCGACAGCATCGTATGCTCTCGTAAAGATTTCGTCGATCTACTTATATCTTCTTTTCCTTCTTTGTTGTGTATGTGTGTGTGAGAGAGAGAAAGAGAGAGAGAGAGAGAGAGAGAGAGAGAGAGAGAGAGAGAGAGAGAGAGAGAGAGAGAGAAGACTCATTAACTTCATGGCAATTGAACATTGAATGAGTGAATACGTCGGATTAAGATCGACTAAAGTCTATCGATTCGATCGACATGATGAGAGTAAGAGTCGACGTTTCTTCGGGTTCTTTCTTCTATTTTGTCTTTTTTAAAATTTTTTATTTTTGTTTAGTCGTTCGTTTCTCTGTCTTCTTATACCACCGGCTATAGGATTACATATTTGATATAAAGAATGAAAGTGAACGAACGTTAGACGTTTAGAATGTAGTGATCTATCGTATTTTTTGTTCCTTTTAAGTATTTTTGATAATTTTTCGTTATAACACACCTTTGTTTTGTAATATCTTGTATATGATTTATTTGAATATATCATGGATTAATAGATTAATTAATATGTATATACTAATAGATATTTTTATTATAGATTATTAGATTAGTATTACGGATATACTCTAATGAGCGCTTTTATTGTAGATTATTAAATTGTTTATGAATATATATATTTTTGAATAGTTATTTTTATTACAAGATTTTATTAGTTATATCTCATCGTCTTCTTTTTTTTACTTTCTAATAATTTGCTGCTCGAGCCGATTTGAACGATTTCATCGATATATTTTTATATGCATATATATATATATATTTTCTTTTTATTTTTATTTTCAATAAGAAAAAATTAAAAAATTATTCAAGAGTATATCGTAAATTCTTATAAGCATATAAACTCGACTTACAAAAGTGAGAACTTTTAAAGATATTAGAAAGTTTAGAAAAGACAATATCGCGATACAGACACAAACACAGACACACACATACACCTTTATAACGAGAGTGAAAAAGATAATTTTACTTTCGTACTTACATGAGATATAATAAGTGAACGACCTATAGTAAAGACATCTTTTCCTTCCTCCTTCGGGTTGATCGAACTTCTTAAGACTTCTACATCTCTCGAAAAAGCATCGATGCATTTCGTTACGCTAGGATATTAGGTATCGAGTTCTCGCTTTTAAGTATCGATCTTTAATACCAGATTTCCGTTATTGTGTCGCTGTTGGAAATATTAGATGGTTAATTCTCTTTGAATAGGTATTTTTTTTAGAAATATTTTTTTTTAGATAGATCGACGATTCGAAAAAGAATAGATTGAAAAATTTTAGATCAAATAAATAATAAATTCGATTATACATAAGATCAATGCTGAAAAAAGAAAATTAACATACTGGATTTAAAAAACTGAAATAAAAAAAATTGGATTATGTTTATTAGCGTGCAATAATAAAAATGGTATTAAATTGTAATGTATTTGTTAACTAAATAATTATACATTTATTTGTATATAGATTGTATATACGTTTATTATATAACAAATAAATGTATGCGATTTGTATAGACATTCATTTGTTATATAGATGGAAGATTAATCGTGAGAAAAAAGAAAAAGAATTAATATTTCGATATTAATATGCTGCACTTGTAAAATTAGAATAAAAAATTAAATTATATATCTATGTACATATATATATGAATCGAGGGATATAAATATGTCCTTAAAACGTAATAAGAATTTTTAAATAATATTGTATCGTTTATTACTTTTATATAAATTTATGTATTTACCTATAATATTATAGATATAATAAATATCTGCATATATTTATGATATAATGTAACGATAGAACGTGTAATATATATATATATCTATAGATAATTAATATGAAATATTCTTTTAATATAACACAAAATTATATTAAATGATAAATTATTTAACAGAACGTACGAGAAACGTAGTAAACTGTCCTACACAACGTTAGTCAATGGAATGAAACAATAACATTCTTCTATCGTCGTTTTTGGTCTATGTATTGTTTTGATAACAAGTTGAGACACATTCGAGTTTTGTTTACAATCTCCCTCCTCAAACAAAAAGCGAGTACGCGTCGTTAGCATTGGAACGTCCTTATTGTATTAGTCTAATACGAGCCGTTGCTGTGGAAGGTACGTAGTACTTTAGTATCCATATTAATTACGTCGTATAAAATTTATTCTTTCAATTTATTTCGTCTTATCATTTTATATTAATTACGTATAAGCGTACCGAAACTTTAATCTATATTTTTTTATATTATATTATATATCTAGCGTATATACGATTATTTTTAACTGCGTCTAACCTCGTTTATAATAATTATTAAAATTAAGGAATACATATATATGTGCGATTATTTTCAGATTTTTCGTTTAGATCGTTTTAGTAATTATTAATATTTATTTTATCGTTTCACCATAGGTCTTAATTATTATGTTAATTATTGAAATTAACGATATCCAATTATTCGAGATCTTTTAGTTAGCTTATATTAATAAGTATTGGTATATGATCTTTCTATAAGTGTACTGATATTCTAATATATATTTTCTTATATTATATTATATATATATAAATAATTATTAATGTATACTTAGAATATTTATATATAAATATTCAAACATACTTTCGATATAGGAAAAAAAAAAAAACAGAAACAAACGAAACAAAAAGAAAAGAAATAGGCTAACGAAAATGCGTGCGCTTTCACTCTGTGTTAAATTTCAACGACGAGTTAAAATATTATCGAAAATACGAGAAGTTATATTTCGAGTGGGAAGTTGGAAAGATGTCCAGACCGGAGCGTCTTTTTCTGGGTCAACTTTATCGTCGATTCTTACGCGTTCGTTCCAACACGAAATTTTGCGATCTTCGTGTCGTTCCTGCGACCGATCCAAAAAGAAAACGCGTCTACCCGTTGTAAAATTATTCGCGAAACTGTGCCGTGTAACCGTCTCTTCGTGTTTCTCTTAAATATATGTATCATACAGAAAGTTTAAAAATTATCGATTGAAGTTCGATACGTTAACTATGAAAAGTAATTGAATCATTTTATTTTCCAATTTTATTCATTATTTTTTTTTACGAGAAAATTTTTTTATCAGATTAATTCGAAATGTCTATAGGATATAATCGTCCGAAATTTTTAGACGAAAATTGTTCGTTGTTTTTTCTTAAATCATATCGAAATTCGTAATACAGATTGTTTATGGTATTATATCGAAATTTTGAAAGAAAAATTATTTACTAAATTAATTAATTAAATTTGTTATTAATTATAGATTAGAAAAAAAAAATATATATATATGCATAAGATATTTGATAAATGTTTTTAACATTTTACAATAATATCGAAATTAACAATTAACAAACTAATGATCACAGATACAGTAGTATTCGAGAGAGAAAGAGAGAGAGAGAGAGAGAGAAAGAGAGAGAGAGAGAGAGAG
>NC_057687.1:7696819-7726947 GCF_014466175.1 Vespula pensylvanica | reverse complement strand
AGAGAGAGAGAGAGAGAGAGAGAGAGAGAGAGAGAGAGAGAGATAAAGAAGAGTTTAAATATTAGAAAAATATCGAACTCGTAGTTCCTTGCACTCGACATTTTGCATATATTTCCGGTACTGGAGTTGCGAGGAATCTGGTCCTCATCAGGAAGCAATCGCTCGTACGGAGTCTGCCAAATGGTAGGCCGTTAATATCAGCGATTGCGAGTCGAACAGAAAAGAAGAAAAGAAAGAAAGAAAATGACAGAGAGACAGAGAGTTAGAGAGAGAGAATCATACGAGTGTATGTATACTCACATTTATATATATATATATATATAACTATACGAAAAGAAATATATATATATATATATATATATATATATATATATATCCGTATACGTTAAGAAACGAGCATATATTTATGAATACGTATCAACACATATGTGCTTAGAACACATAAGAATTTTATACATATAGATTTACTCTTAGAAACATTCATACATTTACATACGCGTTAAGAACATACATATATTTATATATTTACATATATATATATACATATACATTTATACTTTAAAATTCGTAGAGATTAAAACAATAAGAAAAAATATATTTATGCTTAGAAGCATTCATACATTTACATATGCGTTAAAGAACATACATACATTTATACTTTTACACACACACACACACACACATATATATATGCATATACATTTATTTTAAAATACGCAGAGATTGAAGCAATAAAAGTAAATAAGTCACTTTAACCTTAGAATGTCTTTAGCACGGCTTTGAAGTACACAATGAGCTAACAAATGATAAACAAATATTGATATGCGCAGAAACAACTTATATATATATATATATATATATATATATATATATATATATTGAAGATTAATAAATTTTATTTTCGTTTAACATGAAAATCAACGATAATTTGACCTTCGTTGTCGAGGACGAATCTTATCGAAATTCCAAAGGAGGATCAAGAACATGTCGATCTCGAGAGGATCGATCATTTATCGTCTCACCTGTCGATCCGTTCACACGTTCTCGAGTCTTCCTTGTTAAAACGCCTCAGAAGGGAGATCGTTTTCGTATGGCTGTGTGAATTATTTTTGGACTTTCCGAGGTCATTGCCACGCCATTTTTAGGCCCTTGCGTGTACCATCTTATCCATATTTGCTCTCGAACGATCAAGGGGAAATAATGACTTGTGACTTTCGAATAATTTCAAGGATTTCTCTCTCTTTCTTTCTTTCTCTCTTTTTCTCTCTATCTCTGTCGTTCTTTTTGTTTTCCTTTGTGTTTTTTATTATTTCTTATTTTTTTATTTTTTTATTTTTTTTTTTAGATTTAAGAATCGTCAAGTATCATCAAGATGAAAACACGTAGATAATGTGATTAAACGTAATTCTAATCGTCTAATCGTCAAGCAAGGATCATTTCTCTCTCCTTTTATTTTTTAATGAAATTTTTACATGAATATAAATGTCACTCGGTTAATAATGTTTTTTAATGAAATTTTTAATTAAATCGATTATATTTATTATATTTTTAATTATGTAATAGTTATATAACATATCTACAGAGCTTCGTATTACTTCTATTACTAATCGTTCTTTAATCGTTCCATGTAAGAGGAATGTTTCCATAATCGGTCCATAAAAAGAGACGAATTATTTAAAAAAAAAAAAAAAAAATAATTGAAAGCAATATTCTTGTTCGTAAAAGAAAAACCACTTTAAACTCCAGAACATTTTTCTGGATGTAATGAACCTAATTCATTACATTTGAACTACTATAGTAATAAGTCAAAGAATATCGTAGCAAGATATTAGTTATTCGTACTAGATGTAAATCATTTCGATACTTTTTACAAATTTCGAGAAAGAAGAAAAGAAACAAGGATAGAATTTGTAACGCCATTTTAGAAAAATCGCTCGACACTTCTAAACGCTTTTCCATAAAAAAAAAAAAAAAAAAAAGCAAGAGAAAAATGAAGAAACATAATTCATCGGTTATGAACCTACAATAATGTAATAATAAATCAAAGGATATCATGATAATAAGATAATAGATAAATTTATTGTAGCTACCGTCTCGTGTAAAACGTTTGACCGTCCTATCGGTTCAACGTTCGTCAACAACTCTTCTAGATCTATAACTTATTGTATTTTTACAAATAAGCGAAAGTGGAATAGAGGTAAACGTGGCAAGGCTTTTGCTTACGGTAGCACGGCACCGCAAGAACCAAGAAGCAGCCATCTTAGAGAAACACGATAACCATAAGCCGGGAGAGACCGACTTTCGGTACTTTATTACCACTTCGAAATGACACGTCGAATATATATCGCCTCTTACAAATTATCTTCTTTTCGAACACGATCGATCTTTTCTTCCATCGTAAACGCGACATCGAGAAGCACGTCTTCTTTTGAAAATGAGAAGAAAGAGAAAAAGATAGAGTGGAGAGAAAGAGGGAGAGGGAGAGAAAGGGAGGAAGAGAGAGAGAGAGAGAGAGAGAGAGAGAGAGAGAGAGAGAGAGAAGGAAGATAAATAAGTGAGATAAAGATCATTTTAGAAAGTACAACGGTGTTATATGGATACTGATAACATCTTTTTGTCATAATGAAAGTAGATATATCTTTTGCTCGTTAATTTGATTTCTTTTTTCTTTCTTTTCTTTTTTCTTTTCTTTTTCATCTGTATTATTTAATGTTTAAAAATTGACCTAAGAGTTAATGTATTTATATATTCATATATATGTATATAATGTATATATATATATATATATATATATATATAATTAATGATATTAGAAATTTTATTACGTCTTTTAGAGCTTCGTAGTTTTTCTGTTGTTTTCTTTTTCTTTCATCTTTTCTTTAAAATTATTTTCTATTATTTTTAACTCGTTTAATTGCATATATCTTTATATATAAATACAATATATTTATATCTCTCGATTGTAAAAATTCTTTCTTTGTTCTAAAATAATCTTCTAATCTTTCAAACGTACATCTTTTACTTATTACGTACATTTACTCTTATACATTTTCAATAAAATGCGTTCGGTCAACTATATTATTTTTATATTTACTTATAACAGTTAATTAAATACTCGTTCGTACATATTAACATTTATATGGTGTCCGGTTAATTATGTACATAAATAATCACATGAATTAACACGTACCTATTACTTCTTTTTTTTCTGTTTTTTTTCGCTTTTTTTTTTTTTCAATTATAATTAATACGATCGAAAAATATTTGAATTTTTCGAACTCGTTCATAGTTGATCGTAAAGTTGTTGGTATGTTCTATAAAAAAATACCTATATATACACACATACATATGCATGCACACACATACACACACACACATATATATATATATTCGACTTTTATATTTCTTTCTTTCTTTCTTCCGGTATAGAACGTGCGATCGGTTAAACGATCGTTTTACGATCGTTCTTACAACATAATTCGACGTTACGGTAATCGATCGGCTTTCTGAGCGAGAAACGCGTGCCGCCGTTAGTCAGACGATCGGTTTCAGATCGGTAAGGAAAAACGTAACACCGGCAGGCGCCAAGTTAAAAGGCTTTGCGAGCCTTTCCACCTTTCGATTTTGCACGTGTTATCGATTAGTCGCTCTCTTTCTCTCTCTTCCTCTTGCATTTATCGATCGCATTTACCTTAGAATTTAGATCGATAGATCTCTAGATTTATCTATCTATCTATCTTCGAACCACCCTTTTTTCCTTTTATTTTAATCTTTTTTTATTTTCCTTTTTATTATTTCTCAACGATCGAGATATAAAAGCATATGTTTGTATGTATCTATCATAGGTAGTATACGTGACTTCCGCTAAAAGAAAATATGTTTTCCTCTTCGTTTTTCATCTTAAGTTTATTAATATTTTATTTTAGCTTCAATACGGAAGAACCAATCGTTTTATTATTTATTTATTTATTTATTTATTTATTTATTTATTTGAAATCTTAGGAATGTTTCAACGATCTTATCATTATTTAACAACAATGTTTATAATGTAATTATTATTGTTATATATGAAAGATATATTAGTTATTAGAATTTTATATAATATATATATTTTTTTTTGAAGAAAGAAACGATGATATGAAAAAAAATCTAATTTATTAACATATGAAATATATCAGAAAACTTCATTATACGCATTTCAAACAATCTTTACATGCAATTAAAAAGATCGTGCATTAAAAAAAATAGATCTCATGAATACTAATATATTAAGTAACACAAAAGTTCGTTCATCGTCTCGATTTGTTCATTATATCTCATAAAAATTAATTAATACAAAATTAGTCGACAATCGGTTCTCTTTAATGTTTATACATACACCTATATCTCATAAATGATTCGATATTCTAAAAAATTAGAAATAATAATAATAATAATTAAAAAAAAAAAAAAAAAAAAAGAAAAGTAAGAAAAAAAGAAAAAGGAAAAGGAAAACGATCATCACAATTTGTATGATAGCTGGTTATTTATGGAAATCGAAATAGAAAGATAAAGTTAAAGGAGTTAATGCTAATCGAAGATGTTACTCGTGTGTTAGTTCGAATTATCGATTTGCATACGTCGCGTCGCCATGGCCGAAGAAGGAGACCTCGTCTAACTCATGGAGTTGAGTTGACGTTAGGAAATTCGTCATGGCGAATTGCTCGCGGCTTCGATGCGTATCCGCTGCAAGTCTCGAGATCGTAAGCAACGAGTCCGGTTCTTTTTTTATTGCTGTTGCTGTTGCTGTTGCTATTGCTGTTGCTATTGGTATTTGTATTGGTATTGGTATTGCTGGTTATTGCCAGAGTTCCTCCTATCGTTCCCTGTTATGACAAGTCGGCTATTAATTTCCGTTCTCGGCATTGGCTTGGCCTTAACACGGCTTTGCACACGAATACGATCGTCTATTCGTTTTTTTCTTTTTTTTTTCTGTTTTTTTTTGTCTTTAATTTTTTTTTTATTTCTATTACTCGCCTGTTACTCGCCTGTTCAATAATTTTATTAATATTTTGATCGATCTTTCGTGATTTTTTTCTTTTGTGACTCTCGTTTTACCTCGCGATCGAGATTTCGAATTTTGTCGAAATACTATTTGAATCTTATATATCTTTTTCTTCCCGAACGTTTAATGATTTTATTTGAATTTTTCTTGATCCTTTCGTGACACTTTTGTCTCGTTTTACTTTGCGATCTAAAAATTTTGTCGAATTTTTTTACTTTCTCAATTATTTCTTTAATATTAGTTATCATTAACGAAATCATATTTTATCTGATATTATTTATTCGTGGAATAATTTAACGAAGCTTTTCATTTAATCTAATAATTGTTATTTATCTTGAAATTTGATTTTTTACTTTGTCTTAGTTTATTAATCTTTCATATCACGTGATTGTTCCTTGACGTGAGTATACTTGACGATAATACTTATTAATCGCTTCTTTTCTTTCTTTAATTTCGTTTTTAATTTTTTTTTTTAAATTTTATTTCTCTTTTCTTTTTTTCCTTTTTTTTTATTGTTGTCTTTTCGTTCCTCCAATCCTCGACAAATCTATTCGGACGTTGATACTGAGCGTAGATCAAGATCTCGAAGGAGACACCTCGAAAGTCACTTCAAGTCTTGGATTTGCCCCCTACGCACGCTCAAGATCGTGATCTTTAATCTACGTAATAAATCTGGTGAGTCCGATGTCTATAGGAAGATGCACGAAGGACGTAAGATCCGAAGAAGATCTGAACGATCGAGATTCTTATCCTATCGATTCTCGGAACGATAGGAGGCAATGTTATCGATCGTCTATGATATCACGATCGTTTAATAAATCGTTTCACTCGGAAATAATTCGTTATATAAAAAAAACTTTGATAAAGATTTTTACATTTTTTATATATTCAATCTTTTTACGATTATTATATTTTTATTTTCTTTTTCTTACATATTATCATGTAAAATAATAATATAAATATAAGCAAGTAATGAAGATATAATTATGTATATACGATATAAAAGATATATACGTATACATATACATATGCATATACATATATATAAATATTATATATGAAATAATATAACGAACTATAGAATTATTTTTATATAATTAATATATATATATAAACTTATACATCTTTTATTATTATTATTATTTTTTATTAATATAATTTATTATTTTAAATTATTAATTAATAATTTTTATCTTAGCTTTCACAGAAAAACAGTTAGATCTCTTTATAATTTGAAAGCTATGATAAAAATCATTATGAATCGTTACCAATAAAATATTTAATTTAAATTTAACTATAGAATAGATAAGATTATTTTTCAGAATGCTGTTAACATTTTTTATTTAAGGAATTAGAAAGAAAAAGAGAGAGATAGTGAGAAAGAAAGAAAGACTTCTGAGACCGAGAGACTGAGAGACTCAGAATGAAAAATTCGCGGTAACGATCACTCTCATAGCGACCTGTTATTACTCGGTAATAGTGTTAACTGCTATAACGGCGATGGCGCCTTTCATTACGCTTATATATACATACACATGTAGAATATAACGCAACGAGCTTGTAAAACAGAGCGAAAGGCCTTGCGGTGAGAAAAGGAGAGCGAGAAAAATGGGAGGTAACGTTCGTAAATGTCCGCTTTCAAAAGAGGCCGACACTTGAGATTTTCCGAAGTGATAAAGAAAATTGCTGAAAATTGTTGGCTGGAGAGTGAATGAAAACGACGACAACGACAATAACAACGATAACAATAACAACAACAACAATAATAATAATGACAAAAATAGTAACGACAAGAAAAAAATTTATATTTTAATTTTTTCTTTTGATCTGAAGTATGTGAAGTCGTATAAAACGAGTCGCATAAGTTCGAATTTCTGTAACAGTCGAAAATTAAACTTATGTATTATAACACTTAATTATATAGAGCGTACTATAATATGCTTGTATATAATTATTGTTCTGTGAGTGATATGTTTTAATGCACAGTTTCACAATAATTGGATAACTCGAAACATTATTATCTTTTTTTCTTTTTTTTTTCGAATTGAATTCATCAACGATATTATCTGTCTATGTATTTTATGTTTATTATTATTATGAATGTAATCTTAACAAGAAAAACAATTTTGATCGATCACTGTTCTGTTATATCGATCCATATTATAGTAATGTGCATCCATTATATATATGACTTAGGTTATTTTCATAATCATCGGTTCATATGTATGCGTATCACATTATATAATAATATCATATTTAATAAGAACATTTTATTTCTTCATTAACTCATTTTTACAAGTTATAATTATGCTTTACATATGCATATGTATATGTATATGTATATATATACATATAAAGAAAAAAAATATATATATATACATATACATATATACATACTGCATTATATAATTATATCTTTATTGTATAAAACAAATTTAATTTCTTGATTAATATATTTTTACAAACTGTAATTGTATCCAGATATACATATTACATTATGTAAAATATATAAACTCTCTTATATTTTGATAAGAAAATGATAGCATTTCTAAATTCGTTATAATTTACTTGCAAATAGTATCGTTAAAATCTTTCTCTCTATTTCTTTAACTTAATTTTTTTATTTATATATACATACATATATATTTTTTTGTTTTCGTTTCTTCAGTATATTAGACATCGTCGAGAAATTGTACTTTACGAGTTGATTTTAATTCGAAAACACGTAGCTAATGGTCCACCCTTCTCTACATATTTATTTATTTTTTTTTACATTTTTTTTTTTATATATATTTTTCTTGTTTTTCGTTTTTAAATCTCACTTTCCTTCCTTCCTTCTCTTTTTCGTTCATGAGCTACTTGTCGTATTTGTAACGTTTTTACGGCAGGAAACGTAAATGTTAAGCGCATTCTTTGTACGATTTCAATTTCACCATACGGCGTCCTCGTTACGTATTGCATCCTATGGCCTTCGTAAAGATAAGACGACGGTTCCTCCCAGTGAAAGTTATTAAAACCTTGCCAACGACTGATATATGCCGTTAGACGAGAATTCGATCGTTGATTTAACGACGTCCTTCCTGTTTCGTATAAAGAACATTGGTGGCATGAAAAAAATATATAAATAAATAAATAAAAAACAAAGTGCATTCGGCAATACTCGGTAATATCGATTGAAAATGTATATATAATGTAAATATAAAATGTAAATATAAAATGTAAATATATGTTCAAAATATATACATATGTATGTATATATATATATTTTCATACCGATAAAAAAATAGAGACAGAGAGATAAAGATATAGTTAGTTGATTGTCGAATTATTAATTAAGCTTGTAACTCGTTTAACAGGATTATTATTATAATATTTTTTTATCACAGTGATATTTATATATACAAATGTAATAATCGTTTCTCACTCTCAGAGTTCGAGAAAATATTTTTTTCAGATAGATTGATATGATGAATATGAATCATCGTAAGACTTTAATAAATAATTACAAAATTTAGAATCATTGGTAAAATCAACTATTTCGTGAAAAATTCGAATGAAATATTTTTTTTCTTCGATTAACTTCAAAAATAGAAAAGATTTGTTCCTCCGATAAAAAAATTTACGATCGTTTAGATCGAATTTCAAGGTGAGATTTTTGAATGAAATATTCCAGAAAAAAAAAGGATTAAGTATTTCTGGGAAAAGGTCCGATGTAAAAAAAAAAAAAAAAAAAGAAAAGAAAAGAAAAGAAAAACAAAAAGAAAAGAAAAGATAAAAAGGACAAGAAAATGCTGATTCGACAAGTAGTATTGTTCCAAGTGTACTGTTCTTCTTGAGATCAGTTTGGTAAGCTATGAAAGATGAGGAGGAGGGGAGGATTGCTCCTGGCGCCACGTTATCGTAATCACCATGGACTTCCTGGTACGGCAATCGAGACGACAAGCGAGAAAGGACACGAATCCAAAGGCGTTCCTGGAATGTCCTACGTGCATCATTTCTCTTTCTCTTTAAACTTCACACACATATGTTGAGCTGGACTGGCTGACGTCAGCTTGTCGACCTGGCGATTCGATCCGGTTGGATATACTTTAAGTATTAAATATTATTATTACTATTATTTTTTATTATTATTATTTCTTTCTTATAATTAAATAAAATCTTTGCGATAGATATTTTTGTTAGATTTTTATAAACTTTTTGATTGTTCAATTTTATAAAATATATCAATAATTATTTGTTATTATATATATATATATATATATATATATATATATCATGAATATGATTATATTGATAGAATCGAATAAAGTTTATTCAAGTTTTGATGATTAGATTTTTATATTCAGATTTTTTCGTGATAATATTTGTTACTTTATTTTGTGACAGAAGTTATATAGAAATTTAGAGATAAATTTTTTGTTTGTGCTGTAAACGTTTGGATTAATTTTATATAACGGATTATTAGAATTTAATTGATCAGAATTAGATTTTACTATAGTACAAAGTTTGTCGCTTTATTTTGCGAAATAAATATCAAACACAACGTATGTATTTTAAAAATCGACTGACATTAACGAAATCAGAGTTCGATGATGTAGCCAGAGTCTGTAAAAATTAAAAATTAGAATTCTTGAAATAATTCTCGAGAATTATCAGAGTTGTTTAGATTTATGCAAAATGTTAACTGATGCGAACAAATTCAATTATCGATAATAGCGTTACGTAATTTCTAATTACGTGTTCATCTTAGAGACCGGTTGTGATTAGAAGTAAGAGAACGTTGAGAATTATTTTCCCGTTGGAATATGGATGTTCTTGGTACTGAGATTAAAGGATTACGTGTCTCATTACAGAATGATTTTCGTCAATGTGAACATCGTGGGAATAAAAGTGTTTATTTCAAAAGATGTAAAATGACTCATGTGCATTTGCCTATAACAGCAAGCAAAAGCAAAAGCAGTGAAATCGTGTAAACGCAGGCGTAACTTTTATACGTACATACTCTCCCACGATCATTATAGATAAATCTAAGAAAGTGATTTAGATCGAAGTAGGAGAATCTTTGTTTTAACTAGTTTCGAATAATTTATTATTTCAATTTTATTTTCTGATTGGCTCGTTAGTTTGATTTGGGTAGTTAGTTATCGAAGATTGAGCTTTCTCTGTTTATCGATTTTCCGTTTTTAAATGTAATTTAAAAGTCTTAAAAATTAAAATTATATAAACAAAAAAAAATAAATATCTATATATCTATATATATATATATATATATATATATATATATATATATATGAATAATATAATGTAATAAAAATATTAGAAAATAATATGTCAAATATTCTGGATCTAAAAGATCGATGGAATCGACTTCTCCAATATCAAAATTTTTTTTCTTATTAATTTTATATTGTAAAAATTATTCTATTATTCTATTATTATTATTATTAAATATCCTATTAACACTAAAGTTTCTTCCTTTGCTAGTTTTATAGATTTTTTGTTTTTTTTTTTTTATAGATTTTCTTTCTACTACAGTTGTAGATAGTAGAATTATCTGACTCTTTACATAACAATAAATATATGTGTGTATACACACACACACACACACACACACACACACGTCTTCCATAAGACATGATAGGTATCACATATTTATGTCAAGCTTATTGAAGGTTATAAAGATTCAAAAGAGCAGCGAGATAAACCGGAAATTCGACTGGTTGTCTCATTCTAATGAATATTTCTTTCTCTCTTTCTCTCTCACTGACGAGAAAATTAAAGGTACTTCTAGGGCAATTAAAAGCGAAATTATTGCGTGGATTAGCAGAAAAATGGCTGATGTCGACCATGAATCGAATGAAATAACTTTTTTCTTTTTTCTTTTCTTTTGACTCGAATTAATAGAAGGGAAAAACTATAAAGTTAGAGTGGACCGAACAGGAAGCTGGAAGGGTCATTGGCGATATTTATTTTTCTTTCTTTTTTTTTTTTCCACGCATTAACTGATTTATTTTCTAGTTTCCAACGAAGGTAAATCGGATCTCTCTGTAGATTTTATTCGTAATTTGATTAATTCTTTTTAAATTCTTTTAAACATTATTATTATTATTATTATTATTATTATTATTATTGTTGTTGTTGTTGTTGTTGTTGTTGTTGTTGTTGTTGTTGTTGTTGTTGTTGTTGTTGTTGTTGTTGTTGTTGTTGTTGTTGTTGTTGTTGTTGTTGTTGTTGTTGTTGTTGTTGTTGTTGTTGTTGTTGTTGTTGTTGTTGTTGTTGTTGTTGTTGTTGTTGTTGTTGTTGTTGTTGTTGCTGTTGTTGTTAAATATACAGTTATAAAGATATATAATTAAATATTGAATTACATTTGTATAATAAATATATAATAAAAGTAAATAATCGGTTTAATTTAATTTTAAGATACATAGAATAATAATATATATAATAATTTAGATATTTTTAATAATACTTTACATAAAAGTTTATCAGAGGTTTTATAGATAGGAAACTCTTTCGTTTATCATTATATTATAGATAATTTTCAATACTTGTATCCATTTTATGTCTATTTAATATCGTAATCTTTCGTATAAACGATCATTTAGATTAGATTATTTATTATATTTATGAATGAATTTAAATAGGAAAGAATAGAAATGTTATTTTGTAAATCCATTTCATTTACATTTTCACTCGTCAATGACACGAGTTCGTTGCATTTCACTTTGGAAAGTCAAGCGAAGACGAAATACTGGCTCACGCATTCGAGAGGATTAACTCTATCGTTACTACTAATAAATACCATTGCTAATGTCACAATTAGATATTAGAGGATTCCACGTTCCACTTACATATAGGAGATCGTCCAGATGGCCAATCGGATTCGATTTCAAACTACGTGAAAGTTATCTGTCTATCTGGGAGATAGTGGCTACGAAATTGGATCGAACGATTTGGAATATTTACTAGAAACTCGAAGGATCATTTCTTCGAATAGGAAAGTCGAAAGTGTCCGATTTGATATTAATGAATGTTAATGAACGTTCAAAGTAGTTTCAATGTTGAGGTTCGACGTATTTTTTTCTGTCTTTCTTTTTTATTTCTTTCCTTTTTGTTTTTCTTCCTATTAATAAAACTTATATCTTTATGCGGGTGTTATACGTAGAAATTTATGAAAAAATTAATTAACTCGTGTAAATTATATTTAAAAAGGTATATTCGTTATATATTTTTTTTATCGATAAAATTTAGTACTTTCATGTATAAATTGTTGCTCGTAGTAATTGGCAAGAACAATTAATGCCATCAGAAATAACATTTTAATAAATAAAATTTTATATAGAGGCTCCGTTATATACGTTGAAATAAGAAATAAAAAGGAAAAAGAAAAAGAAAGGATTAATAAATAGATAGATTAGAAACTAATCAGCAAATCGGTTATATTACATATGTTGATAAATTTTTTAGTATAATCTGCTGACGCGGAAGATTTCAAAGCTCAATTACATATGATTCTCGTTTATATGTACAAAAAAATATGTATGCACATATATGTATAAATATGACGGAACGCATTGAAATTATTTCAAAGTAAATACATTGATTGTCCAGTAATTTGACGTTTATTACAAAACGAGTATGGTCGATACTCTCTTGCAAACATGCTGTCCATCCGATCGAGATGAACCGTCGACTCGAGTGAAAATGGTTGACAGCTGGCGGCCCTGACTTCCGATCGACTACGTCGATCTCGTGCATTATCTCCATGACGTTACTGAGAGACTCGTGTGAAGCATAGACAACTTCCGGCTTAATAATCTCTGCTCATTTAATACTTAACATGAGAATTATATACTACTATATTACATGCTAATATCTGAAATTATCATTTGCCGTTTAATGTGTCGTGAAAATTTTTTATGTGTGATTAAATCAATTATTTCTTCAATTATATATTTACGATATATAGAAGGTATATAAAGTATATATGTGCGTGTGCGTTGCGTGTTTTTAGAGAATTAGATTCATTTTGTTTGGAGATGAATTTCTTTTCTTACTTTATACATTTTTCTTCTTTCCATGTTTATCGATAATTAATATAATTGATCTTGCGATTGATTTTAAAATTACATTAAAACACTTTTTTGCATTTTGTTTTTATATAGATATACATTCAGATAATTAATATTATGGATCTTCATTTCATTATTTTCTATACTTTATGTCTCTTTATTTTTTTTTTTTTTTTTTTTATACATCCGATGCAATCGATCCCACGAGTAAAATTTTCAATTTTGCTGATTATATATTTTTGCAAAATCTTTATTTTATACGTGATTACCTTGTGTATGTGCGTGTGTGCTTAATTTTATATAGATATTAATTATCAACATTTTTATCAATTTTATATTTAGATGAGACAAAGACAGATATTTTAAGAGTCGACAGTCGATTATTTATTCTCGATTCGAGCATACGGTTTTCACCGTTTAATTAATTATTTCACGGCAAAGGTTCCTTCGTCTCTCTTGAGAAACGCGTGGGTGGGAAGATCGAGAGAATCCCAACACGAACGTTAATCATCCCATTCATCGATCCTGCCAAGATCGATGGCACCATGACACCACATATATGTATATACACATATATGCATGCATGCATGTATAAATATGTCGGTGTATGAGTAAGTTCACGTAAGTTCGCATTGACCTCTCCATTCTTAAAAGGTTCCTTCGACTCTTGTAGAGAAAAATGATTTCGTGATGATGTTCAAAAACAAAAAGAAGAACAAAAAAGTAATAATAAAAAGGACGAAAATTATTTAAACAAAAAAAAATATGTATATATACATACATGTATATTTATAAATCATAAATATATAATTATAATAAGAAATATATATTTATAAATTATAGATAAATTAAAAATTGATATATTGGGTCGAAATGTAATACATCGTTGTTCTCCTAGTTGATTTATTTTCTCGAAAACAAGTTCCGGTAAAGTAGAATTTCTTTTCGAATAACATTTCTTTGCCTTGAAATCGTTATTTCTGGTTTCTTGCACACACATACACACATACAGTATCCCTCCTTCATCTAAAATTCATCATTTTCTTTATCGTCGACTTACTCAACGTTAAATAATCGTTTACGAGTTCTTAACTCTCCTCCTCCTCCTCCTCTTCCTCTTTTTCTTCTTCCTTTTATTTTTTTTTGCTTCTTATCTCTGTTTTTTACTTTACGAAGTTAGAAGTTAGAAGTTAGAACTTTATCCATTATGGATGGTAAGAAAAGTCAGTGTACATAATCGATTGGTAAACATCAGGAAAACACGAAGTTTCTTGCTTAGCTGACGACTCGTTTGAAAATTGTCATTGTCATTGACAAAAAACAGAATGATTGAGATGGAATAATCTTTATAATTTGTTGAACATGCAATAAATACGAAGTATCTTTACTTCTTGATCGCTATGAAAAACAGAGAATATTAACAGGACGAAAAATAATCTTACATGATAATAATTGAACATCATTAAAACGAATACAAGCATAAAATGATTAAACAAATGATTAAAAAGCGATTAAAAGATTTTTACTTATTTATACATTCTAATATTTCTTAAAAAAAAAAAAGAAAAAAGAAAAAAAATACTATCTTCATTTTAATCAATTCGTATTAATCTCTTATCTAATTATTTATACTCGATTAAACGTATTATAAAATTTTATGGAATAAAACTTTTTTTTTTGAAGCATCCTATATATTTACATGTACGTATGTGTGTATATATATATATATATATATATATATATATATATACATATATATATATATAGCTACTGGTTTCTCGTGGGAGGAAGATATGAAAGAACGCGGATGTCTCGGAAGGAGGATCTCTTTCTCTTTGTATCCTTTCGAAATTGTTTCTTGTGTGCTGCATACTTACTTCAGTGACCTCGACAATCGTATTTAATTGTCACGAATGAAAGGACATTAAGATCGCCTTGATCGTCGTGTGGTCGTCGCATTGTCGTCTTCATTGTCACATAGTAGTTTGGTCCTTGGGAAATAAAGGAAAGATAACATCTCTTCCAGAAGAAGGTACATATATCTTTCGTACGATGTCTTGGATGACCTTGACTGGTCTACCACATATATGGAATTCCAAGGTGGCGTCAATTTTCTAAATTTATTAACTCTCGTTTCTGATCGATCATTCTTTCGTACATGTATGTATCTGTTGAACATCAAACGACAATGTTTGCGACATTTCTTTGGATTTCATTTTTTTTTTTATTTTTTTTTTAATTTTATTACTTTGAAATTGAACATCTCAAAGGATTATTATTATATTAATTATTATCGAATTACGTATATATCTCAAAATATGTATGTATATATTTTTTATATCTACGAACGATCAGAGATCGATCGATCATACACGACTGATCTTCGATATATAATTTTTTATTTCCTTTTCTTTTATTTCTTTTTTATCTTTCTATATTTTTAGATAATTAGAACAATCTGTCTAGAGATTAATTCGTATGATCAAGTTTTTTAAATTAATACTTTATAATAAGATC
The DNA here is from genome assembly GCF_014466175.1 of Vespula pensylvanica. Lineage (NCBI taxonomy): Eukaryota > Metazoa > Arthropoda > Insecta > Hymenoptera > Vespidae > Vespula > Vespula pensylvanica. Next base: position 7,711,314 of record NC_057687.1, on the reverse strand, counting down.
ATCGATCAATCGTAACATCTGATCCTGAATCAGCATCAATCATATATTACAAATAAAAGAAAAAAAGAAAAAACACATATTTATAGGGGTCGTGAGTCAACGAAAGAATTACGTGAAAAATCGAGTACGAGAAAAAAAAGAGGGTTCCGAACGGATAATCAATCAACAATATAATAAATAAAAAAAAAAAAAATCAAACATTTATGATCGCGTGTAAATAAATCCGAATAAAAAATGGTGGCAACGTTACTCAGAAGATAATCTCTTTTACTAAATCGTTTAAAAGTTAACGAAAGTTTACGATTATATAGGAATGCAAATCGATGAATTATCGAGCCGCCATATCGACTTCTTGGAATTCAATTACTAGGAGAAAGAAGCAAAAAGGAAGAAAGACGAAGAAAAAGAAGAAGAGGAAGAAGAAGAAGAAGAAGAAGAAGAAGAAGAAGAAGTGATCTCAGGGATGGTTATGGAAAGTCGAAAAGAGTAAGAGTAAGAGTAAGAGAGAGAAAGAGAAAGAGAAAGAGAAAGAGAAAGAGAAAGAGAAAGAGAGAAAGAGAGAAAGAGAGAGGTCGAATAAATTTCCTGTCCAAAGGAGAAGCGGGAAAACGGATTCCCCCCTCATTTGGCATTCAAGCACGATGTACGAGCCGCGGTTTAGCGCCAATCTAGCGCTAATCATCGTACATCTGGAGGATGCTGAATACGGAAGTAATCGTCGTCCGGTAGAACCGATAAACCGAGCTCTAGCTAGCGAGGCCATTGCCAGTTGTGAGAAAGAGAGAGAAAGAGGTAAGGAAAGAGGTAACGAAAGATAGAAAGAAAGAAAGAGAGAGAGAGAGAGAGAGAGAGAGAGAGAGAGAGAGAGAGAGAGAGAGAGAGAGAGAGTACGTAAGTCTCTTGTCTGGGTTTCTCTAACTCATATGTGTAGATACATATATATAGTATTAGGAATCAACGTAGAGAAGACTTAGGAGAAGACTTAGAGGACGTTTTCGATGTCCAGGACTCCCTTTTCTTAATTGATTCCTTTAGACGGATCTACGGTATCATCGCGCATCGTCTTGAATAGTTGGCGTTTATTTCAAAGCGAATCGAATCGGTTTAACGTCGACGTCTGTCGGACGGCGTGAAAATCGATAGTAGACGAGAGACTAAGCGCGTGTATGTACTATGGCGCCCCATACTATACTGCTGACACTTTCTTGATGTCGCGTCTTTTATAAGACGTTCGGAGAATTCTCTTTTCTTAAAGTTAATGCGAATCTATCGACTATGTATATGCCGTCCTTTAATATATAAACTTTCTTTTCTTTATCTTTGAAATCAAGATATCTTACGTTTTATATATATACATATATATATATATATATATATATATATATATATATATTTAAATACATATTTAGAAAAAATATGTATAGGTGTACACATTTTCTTTTTTATATGTAAATTTAATAAAAAGTATATGTATATATCTTTTTTTAATTTAAGAAAAATTTCAGAAGAGTGATTACGTGTGTGATTACACTAGTGATCTGTATTTTACAAATTACTTTCTTACTTAAATATGCATACATACATATAGAATATTATGTATTGTCCTAAGATCATTCGGAAAAATAAAGAAAATTAAACAAACAATAAAAAACTTGTAAAAACTTGAAAAGATTTTAATTGGAAGCTATGTAAGTACACTTATGTATAATATGTAGATATACATACATACATACATACATACATATATATATATATATATATATATATATAAATTTATCTTTACTCTCATGTTTTAACATCATACACGATATTTATTGACAATAAATTATTGTTAGGAAAGAAAACGATGGGAAAATTTGTAGTAGAATGAAAAGATGTGAGAGAAATAGAAAAAGAGAGAGAACGACAGAGAGAGAGAGAGAGAGAGAGAGAGAGAGGATACTCATAAATGCGAGGAATTCGACTTTGAACTCTTTCGAAGCTGGTGGTCCACTGGATACCGCGACGAATCTCCTTCTTTTCTCCTCTCTCTTTCTTTCTCTTTCTTTCTTTCTACCGGGATCGGGAGAGCTTCATTACTCTGGCTTTTTACTCACGGGCCATGAGTCACGAGCAATATTCTCGAAGCAGAGCGGACGTCGCTCTCGGTAACGAGCGTTCTTCGGTAGCTCGCTTGTGAGCTCACGAGAGCCTTGCTTTCTTCTTCTTTTTCTTCTTTTTCTTCTTTCTCCTCTTCTTCTTCTTCTTCTTCTTCTTCTTCTTTTGCCGCTTCTTCTACTTCTTCTTTTCGCTTTTATTGATGTCCTCTTCTCTTCGTTTAGTGGTGCCGATAATTCATGGCCGAACCTTCCTCCCTTTTTACCCCCACCATTTCAACTCAACCCTCCTTCAATCCTGTTCTTCCTTCCTTCTTTTCTTCTTTTCTTTCTTCCTTTCTTCCTTTCTTTCTTCCATCTTTCTTTTCTCTTGGTTCTTCAATATTCGTGCAACTCGTAATAAGTTGTATAAAGAATATAGTGTGAAAGAGATTTGACAACTTTGACATCTTGCGACTTCTTATTTCGAATGTTATTTTTTTCTTTTTCTTCTTTTTTTCTTATCCCATTTCTTTCCTCTTTTCTTTTCTTATATATTTTTCTTTCTTTCTTTCTTTCTTTTTTGTTTGTTTAAATCGATATTTCTCTTTTTCTCTTTTTCCCTTTTCTTTTTTTTTTTCATTCGGCACTCGTACATTTCTCTTCGGATCGATTTACGATCGAAGTTAATGGATAGAACATTTCTTTCAATCTCGAATTTGTAGAATATTTTTTCTCAGCTAAATAAATCCATCTGACTTAAACACCCGTGTGCATGCACATATAAGAAAAATAATTCAAATTTTATTCTCAATAAATTATTCAAATATTTTTATTATCCGCGATAAATGTAATTCGTCGGATAATTTCAAATGAAAAATACTTGACTCGTTTTATAATTCGCAATTAAAAATTCGCATAAAAATTTGCGCTTACACTATGCACGTCATATCTATATACACGAGATCGTTCATTTTCTTTTCTTTTTATTTTTTACTCGAAATCGATTATTCGAACGAAGTAAAATTTACGTGCTATTAATCAAGAAAACCGTTTGACCGAGTTGAAACTGACTAAAAGAAGAAAAGGGAAGAAAAGAGAAGAAAATAAAATAAAAATAAAACGAGTCTTTTCGGCTCGACTCGAGTCGATCATTCAGATCCGTCTCCTTTGTGTCAACGGAGCGGCGCCACAAGTAAAAGAAGTTCGACCCGCCATATTTTTTTTCTCGGTCACGTTACAAATGCAGTGAAAGCAAGGATTTGACGCTTATAAAATTGACCTCTTCTCACCCTCGCCAGTTCTCATATTTTAAATGTAGCTCTCTCGTGTATTACGCGATATGCAACAAGAAAAAGTTCGCAAGTCTTATGTTAAAGTTTTTCTGTGTGCCGTTGCCGTTGTTGCTGCGGCATCTTGCCGACTCTTTTAAAAAGGAAGGATCTTAATTCTTCCAAGTCGATAATTCACGTCTATAGCACCGAAAAAGCTTTTGCGCCCTCGAAAGGAATATTCTCGTTCGTATTTTTTTCTTCTTCTTTTCTTTCTTTCTTTCCTTTTTTCGCGCATGGTGAAAGCGGAAATTCGAGTCCTCCTTCTCGACAATCGAAAATTTATAAATAGTTGCGCGAATAATAATCCTTGAGATACGTACTTACATATATATATATATATATATATATATATATATATATATATACTTCCGGGATTACGTTTGTACGTGAAATAAAGTTCGTTTCTTTTTTTCTCTTTCGTTTTTTATTTTTTATTTTTTAGTTTATTACCAAGTTAATAATTAAAAAAATATATATATTCTTTTTTTAACGATATAACGGAGAAGAAGAGAGAAATTTGTGTTAAGTGTTTATTTCATTAAGTAAAGGTACAAAATAACGATACGAAGTAAATATTAAGAGATATATAAAAATATATAAGATATCTTAGAGTAATTTCTTCGAATGTAATTACAATTAATAAAAATTCACGATTACGGTATCAATCGATAAATATAATAGAATTAGAAAAACGATATTTATATAAGTACACGTAAATATATAAAATCGATTAAAAATTATATGATATACATACATATACGATATAAATAAAAATCGAGATAATCATATAAACAAAATATTCGTATAGATTCGCAGAATAATAAGCGAAAGAGAAAAACAGATGAAATAAATAAATTTAATATTAAAAAAACAATAAAACGTTTCTCTCTCTCTCTCTCTCTCTCTCTCTCTGTGGTCTGACTATCTCTCTTTTTTTCTATTATCAAAATAAAGGAAAGATTTTAATACTCGAGTGCACTTAAGAATGTCTTTCTAAAGATCGTAACGAACAATATTAAGGTAGCTTACACGGCTTAAGTTTTCATCGTTATTATACTTCTAAGCTTATTTAAGAGATCCCAAGAGAGCTAAGCTTACCGAGGATGAGTCTCGACGACCGTTTATTAATGTCTTACCGGAGTAAAACTCTACCATGCTTTTGTGTGCAATAGTAATACGCGAAAAAGCTCGACTTTCGCGATGATGCCTCATTCTCAAGACTGTAAAAAAAAGAACGGGAAAGAGAAAGAGAAAGAGAAAAAGACAGAGAAAGAGAGAAGGAGCGAGAGACATGAAAGAAAGAAAAGAAGAGAAACAGCACGTGCGAAGGACGAAAGGTCCACGCGAGAGTTTATCGTTGCAATTAACACGCTCGGCGCCGTCTGTTTTCTGACGATTCTTTACTCTTCTTTCTCCCTTCCTCCCACCCTCTTTTTTTCTCTATCTCTATCTCTTATACAAGCGTGCTGCAGCAGCCAGCATCCGTTCGTTTTTTTTCAATCTCAATTCGCCGAACAGGATTCTTCTCTCTCTTTCTCTCTCTCTGTCTCTATTTCTATATCTCTATCTCTGTCCATTTCATTCTCTTTCCTATCATTATCACTTCTTTCTCTTTTTGCAATTGTTCTTGTCAATTTGTCCCCCTTTATCATTCTCTCTCTCTCTCTCTCTCTCTCTCTCTCTCTCTCTCTTTCTTTCTCTCTCTTTCGATTTTTCTCATTCTCTTTCACTCTCCTTTTTTCGCACACCATCCTTCTCACTATCCATCTCTTTCTATTATTATCATTCTATTTCTCTCTTTATCGTTCCCGATTCATTCTCTCCTTTTATTAGTCCTCTTTTTCTCATTTTCTTTCTCTCATTTTCTCCTTCCAATCTTTCTCAATTTCTTTCACTGTCTATCCTTTTATATTTCCTTGCCTTCCTCTTCTTATCATTCCAAATTTCTTTCTCTTTTCATTGTTATCGTTCTATTTCTCCCCTTTATCGTTCATCATTTCTATCTCTTTTTGTGTTTACGTTGTCGTTTCCCTCTTTACTCTTACCCTCCCCCTTCTCTTCTCTTTCCCTCATCGCGCTTCTCCAACTGTGTCGCGTTTTCTTCTTTTTGCTATAAAGTCTTTGTAAGTCATCTAACATTTAAACCGGATGTATGATTTACGTTGGAAACAATCTACGATTCGATTATTAACCTCCGAATCAGTGAATTTATAATAATTCTCATTTATAATGTCATCTCTTTCAACCGCAAGACCGGATGACCGATTACTATTACTACTGGTCGTCCATCTTCGTATACTTGATCTTAATGGATGTTTTCTCTGCTTTTTTTTTCTTTCTTTTTTTTATTTTATATTTTATACTACGTTCGTGTAGCGAATGCGTGATACAAAAAGAACAACGACGAGAATGACGATGATGATGACGACAACGACGATGGACTGAGTGTGTGGAGGGGTGGGGGGTTGGGAGACGTCTGAGAATTTTTAGGGGATAACGAGACTGAAAATATCCGAAGGGTGCTGTTAAAGCCCGGACGCTCGTTCAGTTTGTGTTTTTCGTTTTTTTTTCTTTCTTCTTCTTCTTCTTCTTCTTCTTCTTCTTCGTTTTACATTTTTTTTATTTTTTTTATTTTCTCTAATTCCTTTTTTTTTTCATTTCACCTCGCGAGAAATGTGATCTTTGTAAATTCGAGAGATAAATAGGTTTATTATGGTAATTATGTTAGGCAATTTAATTTAAAAATAAAATACATAAAGAATTATGTTAGGAATCATTATGTAGGATAGTTTTAATGGTACATAATAGGAAGGTGTAGTTGATAAGAAAAAAATTATTTAAACGAGTTAAGAATAAATTCATTGTAGTACTACAACGAGCAAAAATATATATATAAAAAAAATGACGATGCACGATATGTAATAGAAAAGCTTTCATATATATATATATTTTTTTTTATTTTCGTTTAATTAATAAATTTTCTCAACTAATTCGATGGTATTTCAATTTATCAAATTTATCAAATATTTAAACTAATCTGAACGATGACACGGCGTTGCACGTGACAAAAAGGAATTTTTTTCTTCGCAGTACCGCATTAAAAAAAAAAAAAAAAAAAAGAAAGAAAAGAAATTAAAAATGAAGAAAGAAGAAGAGAAAAAAAGGAACAGCAATCATCATCGTCGTTATTAAACATAAAAATACATACGTGTATCCGTGTAATATCAATATTCTTACCTTACGAGAAATATGCGTAAATAAAGCAAATAGAAGTAAAAGAAAAAAAAAAAAAAGAAAACGAAACCACCGAGAAACTATTTGCGTAGGTAAAGATATGCGGATTTAATTACAGTTTACTCGCTTGTTTAGGTCCATGGTCCGATAGGAAAATTATGAACCACGGAAGGAGTATTATTTTCTTGGAGTATCGGCCCTCTATCCGTGTATCGGAGTATTTGCATTCGTGGTAGCCTGAGGTAGACCGTTGGCGATCCGCTACCGGGTTAATCGCGCATCTTTCGATTCAGAAGCTACCTCTCTTTTTCTGCTTCTTCTTCTTCTTCTTCTCCATCTCTTCTCCTCCTTTTCTTACTACTCCTCCTCCTCCTTCTCCTCCTACTCCTCCTTCTCCTCCTCTTCCTCCTCTTCTTCTCTTCTTGTCCGACCTTTCTGGTATCCTACTGATACTCTCCACGTACCTACGCAACCGATAACATCGACTAACGCGACCTACGCCGCTAGATACACACCACGAACTGTCCTCGACATTTTTTTCTCTTCATTTTTTTTTCATTTCTTTTTTTTTTCTCTTCTGTTCTCTCTCTCTCTCTCTCTCTCTCTTTCTCTTTCTTTCGGTCTGTCTATCTTTGTCTCTCTTTTTTATTTATTTATTCGATTTGATTTTATTATTTTTTTTTTATTTTTTGTTTTCTTTTCTTCCTTTTTTCCATCGTTTTCTTTTTTCTTCTTTCATCTTCTTCTCGCGGAATGAAAAAGGGAATTTTAACGAGCCCACGTGTGTCTTCTCCGTCCGTTTCCTCCCCTCTATCCTCTCCATCTTTCCTTCATCCCGTGTCTTTCTCGATGAAAGAAGAAAACGAAAGTATTGGAATTACCCGAAGTATTCGACATATCAAAGAAAGAAAAAAAAGTATTTACTCGGTATTTGATTACCTGGGGAATGATAATTAAGGGAAAAGATGTAACAAAATTTCGGTATAATTTATTCTGGAGTTTGGAAAGATGTAGGAGAAGGATTTAATAAAAAAAAAAAAAAAAAAAAGAAAAAGAAGAAGAAAATGAAAAAAAGAAATTAAATGAAGTTGCTAGACATTCCTCGTGATAAAATATGTTTCTGGAGGAAGAAAGATTTAAAGAAATGAAAAGATATCGTACGAGGAAGGTGAATTATTATTTTTTTTTTTTGTAAACTTTTTCAACATTTATTGATAATAATTATTATAATCTTACAACGACGATTTTTAATTATTGTTATCTTAGAAAAAAATTTGTAGGAGTATTAAAATCTTAGAACACAAATCATAATTACTTTACTCCTACAATAAAAATCTTAATTATTATATCTCAGAATTAATATCTCAGAATACAGTTCTAATAATTATCGTAATATTGCAATAAAAATTCTAATTATTATATCACAAAAAATCTTCTATCTTAAGATAGAAATTATAATTATCGTAATTTTACAATAACAATTTTTTATTCTGAAAAAAACTGTGATAAAAAAAAATAATAATGATCGTAAATATTCTTCGAATAAAAATTTGATCGAATGTACGAGAGAACAACATGAAGATTGTGTGTGTGTGTGTGTGTGTGTGTGTATATATATATATATATACTATTCCATCTTCGTTTAACACAAGTGATCTTAGTTTGTAAGGATCTCTTGGCAAGGGCGCTGAGAAATAAACTATCGTATTATAGTGGAAATGTACGTCGGTAAACTATGTAAAAGGTTCACGTCTCGCGTGCTATTTTCGTCAAGTCTTGTCTCTCTTTCTCGAGGAAAGCCCTTTGTCCCCGTCCTGTCGCGGTACTTATCCTCTGGACAGGACAGGTAGGCGTATAAGTTACCGTGGACCGGGTTAGGAAAGAAGAGAAGGCCAGACTCACCGAGAGATAGTACCACAGTTAGGTTAAAATACGCATCGTTTCGAACGAATCACGAAATTCCTTTATTTCCAAAATTATTTCGATTGTTATCAAGTATTTTTTTTTTTTTTTTTTTTTTTTCTTTAGATTCATAACTAGGAATCGTTTCGAATGAATCCTATATAAAGAAATAATTTTTATTTATTTTTTTTACATGAGACGTCCTTAATTAAAGAAAACAATTGTTATTAAATCAAAATAAAAAAAAAAGGGACAAAAAAGATTATTTCATAACATCAAAGTTAACAAAAAAGTACTGTTTAATATCGAACAATATTTCTTTTTTGTTTTTTTAGAATGAAATTTCTAATTTTTTTTATGTGAAACTTTTTTTCTGATATCCTTTTTTCCTTTTTTTTAAATTCCATTTTGGTAGAAGAGTCAATAAATATGAAGTCGAGGCGCCAGAACATATTTTACGTATGTAATATCATGTGTAATATCATACGTAATATCATATGTAACACATACTACCAACTTCCGGTTAGAATACGGGCGAGGGTCGATGTCATTCGTGAAAGCAGTCGAATTCCATGGGACACGATTTATCGCGTCCTTTCACGTATATTAGCGTGGTTACGGAATGCTTTGGAAATACTTTGCCAACGGAGAACTCGACAAAGACCATGAGATAAAGATAGATGTTTTGATATATCTATATATAACTATTTATATATATATTTTTTTTTTCTTATATTAAAAGATATATTATTCTATAAGAAAAAAAGAATAAGTATGGAATTATAGAATTATACAATTAATAGAAAAAATGATTATTTTAAAATACCATAATTAAAAGAAAAAAAAAAAGAAAAATTATAATTTTAATCAAATTAAAGAATTTTCTTTTTAAATTTTTGTAAGAAACAAAAAATATATATATATATATGATAAAATATATTTATATATAAAAAATAAATATAATATAAACGAAGTCAATGTGTTGATAACGATACGTTCACGAATATTATACAGATACATTAATTTTTATGATTTTATATTTTTTTTTATATTTTTCTTTTTTGTGTTTGAAGCATAAAGTTCATTTAAAATCAAGATAAGATGGAAAAATGAAAAAAATGTTTACGAGAATGAATCGGATCGTCTTTGTATGTATGTATTGAGTAAGATCTAGTCGGGAAACGAGGAAGCAAGCTTTCCTTCACGTTTGTTCACGGACGAGCGAGCTCTCGATCGAGCGCGACATCCTAGAGACCCGATCACAATGCCTTCGAGTATGAGAAGATTAACGGCCATACTTCTCTGTGAAACTTTCGGAGGCGAGCCTTCCGCGTTCGTATAATCTATTGGTAAAGACACACACATACACACACATTGCGTTTATCGAGATTCTTATAAAAAAAATAGAAATAAAAAATAATTAAAGAGTTGTCGATTCAACAATTCTTTTTTCATAATTAGATAGCCTTACAAAAAAATATAACAATAATTACTATGTCATTAAAAAAGAATTGTTTTTTGCCGATAAAAAAAGGAAAGAAAGAATTTTATCTTATAGAAAACACTACTCTTTCATAGATATTGTAAAATTAAAAAAAGAAAAAAGAAAGATTGCGATTATTAATTACTAATAATAAATGTTCTTTTATAGAATGTCAAATTAAAACAAAAGTGGATAAATTGTAATCGAATATCTGTGAATGTACGAATTATTATTTTTTTTTTCGAAAATGCTTCGATTTAAAAAGAGAAGAAATAATAATAATAACAGTAATCGAATTGATAAAATCAAAATTGACGAATTTTTATGACCGATTAGAATTTATTGAAGAATCTATTGAACAATTTTTATCGTGTTAAAAAGAAAAAGGAAAAAGAATATAATTATCTATTTTTTTTTTTCTTAAAAAAGAATACTCACGATATTCAACGAAACAAAAGATTCGACATATACCTATACCTACATACATACATACATACATACATACATACATACATATATATACACACATAACAATCCCTCTCACGTTTCAAGGTCGTTCTGTTTCAGACGAACGAGGAAGTCTCGTCTAGTGGGTCTCGATCGGAAAAGAAGCAAAAAGCAACAAAACAAACAGCAAAGAGCGAGGAGTAAAATAAAAAGAATAAAAAAAGAGAAAAGAAAGAAGAAAAACAAAATAAAATAAAACAAAACCTCTTCCTTTTTCGATCGATAACACCATCGAATCCCATCCGGAACCCATAAACCAATTTTATCTAAAACCATATTGAGATACATCCCTTCCACCCTCTTTCACAACCATCTCCTAGCTGAGAAGGACGGATTTGGTAACAATGAAATTCTAACATGGAACCACGTGGACCACTTTCTAATACCACATTAAAGAGAAGCCGAATGATATTAGATTACAAGAGGGTTGTAGTCGTTGTTTTCCGTCGAGGAGTTGAAGAGGGTGGGTGAAGGGTAGGGAGAGGGTATCAGAGGTAAGGAATATACGACGAAGAGAAGAGAGAAGAAGAGGGGAGCAGGGAAGGTTAGCCATGAAGCAGTGAAGAGGAGGGGGAGGGGTGTTCGGTATAAGGAAGGTGGAATGGAAGGAGTAGGAGGAGGTGGGGAGAGAGAGAGGATAAAAGAGAAGGGACACATACAGGTGGCTTTGAACGAACAATGCTCACGACTTAGTCTCTACAATGGAGATCATAATCAAGACTCTCTCGACGTGTAATGACTTATGGTCGTTCGCTCATGGCGAACAATAGATCGCCGACAGAGATGTTTATGGCGGGAAACTGTCCTGAATCGGCAAACCACCACGGGCTTCTTGCTTTTAAAGAGAAAAGGAGGTAAGAGAGAGTGTGTAAGACAGAGAGAGAGAGAGAGAGAAAGAGAGAGAGAGAGAGAGAGAGAGAGAGAGAGGATTGTTTGATACGATGCTAACAAAATCGGCACGGTTTTACTTAAACGAAAAAGGGTTCTTACGATTATTACGACAGACCAGATGGATATCGTAAGAACGTAAAGGTTGTCACACAGGTGTTGAAACTATTTCATTTTATAATATTATGGTATCATATATGTATATATTTGTTTTATTACTTTCGAAAATCTTATTAGGATTTTGTTAGTTTCTTTTTAAGTTAGTTGGAAATGTAATAAATACCTATGTAATATGTATAAATGCACATGTAAGTTGGTTGTTTTTTTTTCTGGTTGAAAAGTCATTGTTTAAGAAGAATTTTCTTTTTTTTTTTCTTTTCTTTATGTTTTCATTTATCTTTGATCGATATTTTTCTTCTTTTATATATATATATATATATATATATATATATATATATATATATATCATATTGCACATGACATAATTTCGGAGAACACGTTTGAGTAGTAGAATGATCAGTATGTAGATTTGAACTTGTCGATAAAATTCGACGACTTTACGTTCTATCAATCGACCCGAATCAAATTAAACCTGTTAAGTAGTATTTATTTATTTCAAATGATGTCACTCACGCGTTCTCTTTTTCGTCACTCAAAGAAAAAAAAAGAAATGAAGAAAAGAAAGAAAGAGATACTTTTTTTAGTATTCGTTTGTTGGATCGTGATGAATATAACGGAGTCCGGTTCGAACTCCGTGTATTACCAACTTCTCTGGGCAGACGAAGAGTTAACAGAGAACGTAAAGGTATAACCCCTTTGATTGGATCATTCCGTGTAGAACCGAACCGACGGTCAGCACACACCAAAAACCGTCCTCGTCCTCTCTTTTCATTCTTCCAAAGAGCCAGGAGGTGACGCGAACCTGCAATTTAAACTGCATTTTCGCGTGAGCCGTTATAATTGAGGACCGGCCTACTACTTATGTTGCTACATACATATATATATATATGTATTATATATATATGTATTATATATACATGTATGTATATATGTATATATAATATATATATACATATACATATATACACACATATGTATGTGTACTTACATGCATATCTATATTAATATATTTTTGCATGATTGTATGTATGTATGTATATGTGTGCGAAGGGAGAGGGATCTACAGGTCATGGTACACCTCGATCGAGATCCTTTTATTTTCTTTCAGTCTCTCTCTCTCTCGTTCTCATTCTCTCTCTTTCGTTGTTTGTTTGTTTCTTTCTATCTTACTCTTCCTCATCGATACATCGATAAGAATTTGTAATTTTACATACCATCGAACGATCGAAGATCAAAGGCCACGATCGTACGTTCTCTTTTTTCGATCTACAAAATGAGTACAACTTCGATTCGATTCGATTCGATTCGATTCGATTGAACATTTCGATGTAACTTTTTTTGACTTGTAATTGAGAAATAAAGTATGGATTTGTCGAGTAAATCTAAGGTTAATTAAAGTTTGTACAAAATTTGGAATCTTTAAAATTTTTCTGTTACGATAAACACCTTCGAAGGATTAACTCGTGTTAGTAGTTTTTGAAAGTTATTTAATTTAAGGACGATGAGATTTATCTTTTATGAACATTTTTTATCGATGATATCGATCGTTCGTTTATAATCATCATTTCTTTTGCTTGGATCATTTTTCCATACTTTCTCTTTTTGTTTTTTGTTGTTAAATACTTTTTATCTTTTGATTTCACATAATCGATCGAAAGAACGACGATGCCGGTAAAGTCTCATAATCGGAGATATAGACGCGAGCTATGATCATAGCTCGTGTTTTTACGCACGAGCTCAGCCTTTTTCTCTTTTTTTTTTTTTTTTGCCGAGACAGTGCCAACAAGCCGGCGCCAGAGAATTTCTCATGTCGCGAGTCGTGTTTGCGGGCAATTAACAAGAATTCCAACGAAATGAGCAACGCGCGCACCGTCGACGTGTATACATATTTTCGTACGAGATACCTGTTATGCTCTCCTTCCACATGATTTTGTATTGAAATTATTATATATATTTTCATTTTCATTTTTTTTTAAGAGTATTTTAATTTTCAATAGAGGAACGATCGATTTTTTTCTCGTCTCGTCGATCTATTTAAAAAGAAAATTTTTGCTGACGATGTTATATTTATTTATTATATCTATCTATTATTAATGTCAATATTTTATTATATACTACATATATATATATATATAATATCAAGTAAGTAATTCTTACATTCTCTCCGCATTTTAAATAAACTTTTGTAATAACTCGTTCTAGTCGATAGAAAAAGATCAAACGTTTCATGGTCAATCATTCTCTCTCTCTCTTTCTCTTTGTATTATCCTAACAAACTATCGACAGACTATAAGAAAAAAAAAAGAAGTACAAGAAAAAGAAGAAGAAGAATAAGATCAGAAAGAAGAACCGATGAACAAGTTACGTCGCTTACACAATTCACGGTGCCATGTCTAAGATCTCGCAACGTAAGACATAGAAAAGGATAGAAAGTAAAAAAGAAAAAGAAGAAGAAAATAAGAAAGATAGAGATAGAGAAAGAGAAAGAAAGAGAGAGAAAGAAAACCCTTCGATCCTCCCATTAATTCTCCAAAGGTTTCCCAAGTACTTACCTTGTGGAATACCAGTACTTTCCAATCATTCGAACGAAAAGAGAGAGAGAGAGAGAGAGAGAGAAAAAGAAAGATAGACAGAGAAAGAGAAAGAGAGAGAAAGAGAGAGAACCGTACGCGAGTGGTTTGTATCCATTATACGTGGCTTAAAGGGTGATACACAACGTTCATTGGTTCTGTACTTCTCGTCTTCGTTCATTCGTCGTCGTTCGTCGTCGTTCAAAGCGCATTACGCGATAGCATCGTCGGCATCGGGTGACATATCACGTGAGTAGTCGGCCGGTACGTTACACGCATATAATGCAACGTGGAAGTTCACAATGTCGTATCTCGGTATTAATCTACCCTGAGATGCCTCAGGAGTATTACACGAGCTTCTTCTTCTTCTTCTTCTTCTTCT
>NC_057687.1:7666819-7691819 GCF_014466175.1 Vespula pensylvanica | reverse complement strand
CAACGTGTTCTTCTCAGTGAAAAGTTGGTCCAAGGTCATAACGAGAAGAACGAAGAAAAAGAGAAAAGAGAGGAAGAAAGAAAGAGAGAGAGAGAGAGAGAGAGAGAGAGAGAGAGAAGAGCGATGATGGTTCCTCGATCCTCGTATGAATCGACCTCCTCACGGAAGGCAAACCTCAGTGTTCGCAAATATTGAATCTTTGCGATCGGTCCGCGATGGTACTTTGTGAAGAGGCACACACAAATTGCCGAGTCAGAAAATAGAAAGAGAGGGAGAGAGAGAGAGAGAGAGAGAGAGAGAGAGAGAGAGAGAGAGAGAGAATGAACTTTGCGATGAGAAAAGAGCCACTCGAATGTTATGTGCATGATGGAGAGCCTTTGGAACGATTTTGGGAATTTTTTTTCTATCTATGTTTCTCTTTCTCTCTTTGTCTTTTTGTTTCTGTACGGGTGCTCGTGTGTGTTTGTTGGGGACTCGAGGTCAAGTTACTTTTTTCATGACTTTAGTGAATACTTTAATCCCAAGATAATCCTATTTTTCTACCTTTTTTTTTTATTCTTTTCTTGTTGCTTTTTTTCTTTTTCAATATTTCAAATGAATGCGTTTATAAATTTATATTTGTGATAAAATTCTTATCGTAATTGTCACTGTAATAAATGCTTTGATTATATTTCAAAGTGGAACATTCAAAAATGTACATTCTTAAAATGTACCATTGCGTAAAATCTCTTTTTCAAATTTTTGTTCTTCCTTTTTTTTTTTAGATTTATGAAAGTCGATGTAGGGACTTTTTATCGAAGACAAAACTGAAGAGGAAGTAAGTCATATTTGTTAAAAAGTTTTAAAATCGAATTTCGTTATTTTCTTTTTCTTTCTTTTTCTTCTTTTTTCTTTTCATTTATCGATGACATATCCTCGAATTCTTGTGTTATGCGCGTACATGTAGGTATATATACATATATATGCATATTTATGGCGAACCGGCCGTCACATCGAAAGGATCATTAACGACATGAGTCGCGTCATTTCGAATTTTTCTTTCGGTCCTACGCGAAAAGTAAATTCGTTGGCGCCACAAAGGTGAAGTACCCACCTTGGTTCGGTAAATATTGAATATTCGTATACTTACTGGTCTCGCTTGTCACCGATTTCTTCAATTATATTATCCTCTTTCTTTTCGAGTCAGTGAAATCGACATGATTATCGATATGAAGTAAATACATAAGTTAATTAACATCGAAAGGAATGGTATAATAAAGTTATTGAGAGAAGAAAAGACTTAAGGAAAGAAAAAGTAATTTTTTTTTCTTTTTTTGATGATTACAATTCGTTAGATATTCTTTTTTTTTAACATTTTTTTTTTCTAACGTTTAACATTTGAGAATTTCCTTATATCTACTCTCTGCACATTCATTAATAATAAATGGGTAAGACAGATTTGTTGGATGCTTCGTTCTTTCTATGTTCATAACTGGAAGAACTAAGTAGAGCTTTTAGATAGTTCACTTTGTTCTTCACAAGGTGAACTTGGATCTAACAAGTACAAGGACAGGTACAAATCGGACTGGAAGAACTTGATGAAGTAGAGCTGCTAGATGCTTCGGTCGGTTCTGCAGAACTGGAAGAACTTGGTGAAGCAGAGCTGCTAGATGCTTCGGTTGGTTCTTCAGAACTGGATGCAGCAGGGCTACTGGAATCATCACAAGGGGTAGTGGATTCATCACTTGGTGAAGAAGAGCTGCCAGATGCTTCAGTCGGTTTTGCAGAACTAGAAGAACTTGGTGAGGAAGAGCTGCTAGATGCTTCAGTTGGTTCTTCAGAACTAGAAGAACTTGGTGAAGCAGAGCTGCTAGATGCTTCGGTTGGTTCTTCAGAACTGGATGCAGCAGGGCTACTGGAATCATCACAAGGGGTAGTGGATTCATCACTTGGTGAAGAAGAACTGCCAGATGCTTCAGTCGGTTCTGCAGAACTAGAAGAACTTGGTGAAGCAGAGCTGCTAGATGCTTCGGTTGGTTCTGCAGAACTAGAAGAACTTGGTGAGGCAGAGCTGCTAGATGCTTCGGTTGGTTCTTCAGAACTGGATGCAGCAGGGCTACTGGAATCATCACAAGGGGTAGTGGATTCATCATTTGGTGAAGAAGAGCTGCCAGATGCTTCGGTTGGTTGTACAGAACTGGAAGAACTTGGTGAGGAAGAGCTGCTAGATGCTTCGGTTGTTTCTGCAGAACTAGAAGAACTTGGTGAGGCAGAGCTGCTAGATGCTTCGGTTGGTTCTTCAGAACTGGATGCAGCAGGGCTACTGGAATCATCACAAGGGGTAGTGGATTCATCATTTGGTGAAGAAGAGCTGCCAGATGCTTCGGTTGGTTCTACAGAACTGGAAGAACTTGGTGAGGAAGAGCTGCTAGATGCTTCAGTTGGTTTTTCAGAACTAGAAGAACTTGGTGAGGCAGAGCTGCTAGATGCTTCGGTTGGTTCTTCAGAACTGGATGCAGCAGGGCTATTGGAATCATCACAAGGAGTAGTGGATTCATCACTTGGTGAGGAAGAGCTGCCAGATGCTTCGGTCGGTTCTGCAGAACTGGAAGAACTTGGTGAGGCAGAGCTGCTAGATCCTTCGGTTGGTTCTTCAGAACTGGATGCAGCAGGGCTACTGGAATCATCATAAGGGGTAGTAGATTCATCACTTGGTGAAGCAGAGCTGCCAGATGCTTCGGTCGGTTCTGCGGAACTGGAAGAACTTGATGCAGCAGGGCTACTGGAATCATTATAAGGGGCAGTAGATATAT
This sequence comes from Vespula pensylvanica, assembly GCF_014466175.1. Lineage (NCBI taxonomy): Eukaryota > Metazoa > Arthropoda > Insecta > Hymenoptera > Vespidae > Vespula > Vespula pensylvanica. The sequence goes on along the minus strand of NC_057687.1, from coordinate 7,689,027 downwards.
CACTTGGTGAGGCAGAGCTGCCAGATGCTTCGGTCGGTTTTGCAGAACTGGGAGAACTAGGTGAAACAGAGCTGCTCCATGGTTTAGTTGGGTGTACACTGCTGGGTGAAGTAGGTTTAGGACTGGATGGTTTGGTTGGGTGTACACTACTGGGAGAAGTAGGTTTAGGACTCGATGGTTTGGTTGGGTGTGCACTACTGGGCGAAGTAGGTTTAGGACTGGATGGTTTGGTTGGGTGTACACTACTGGGAGAAGTAGGTTTAGGGCTGGATGGTTTGGTTGGATGTGCACTACTGGGTGAAGTAGGTTTAGGACTGGATGGTTTGGTTGGGTGTACAGTACTGGGTGAAGTAGGTTTAGGACTGGATGGTTTGGTTGGGTGTGCACTACTGGGTGAAGTAGGTTTAGGACTGGATGGTTTGATTGGGTGTACAATACTGGGCGAAGTAGGTTTAGGATTGGATGGTTTGGTTGAGTGTACAGTACTGGGCGAACTAGGTTTAGATGGTACGGTTGGATGTCTAGTAGTATGAGGTGAGGTAGACTTTTGAGTGGTAGTCGAAGTACTTTTGCTTCCCCAAGATATTATAGGAATGGGTATACGAGGTGGTTTCCATCCTCCTATTCCAATTTGCACTCCACCATTTGCTCCTATACCTAATCCCCCTTTGGCTCCTCCACTTACTCCTCCGCCTACGTTTACATTCACTCCGCTTTTAACTCCATTGATTTCTGTATTTATGCCTCCGCCTATGTTTGCATTCGCTCCTCCTTTACCTGCATTGAATCCTGCACTTGTTCCACCACCTATTCCTAGTTTTATTCCTGGAATTAGCTGTAAATCAAATTATTATATATATATAATAATTTGAATATTTAGAATCGTATTTTTATAATATAATTGTCATTATAATGGATTCAACACTATAATCATGTCGTAATAATAATATGAACTTACCGACAAGGCCGTGCTATAGCCCACAAGAAAGAGTAGAGAGAACGCTAATACCTTCATGGTAGCTTGCTTCTTATTTCACTTTTAAATTTTGAGCCTTTGAGCGTGATATTTATACGGAGTTCCTGAATAGGCATTAATTTATTATCTTATTGACAAGTGCCAATGACGTCAAAACATATGTTTTGACAATAACTACGATACTCGTCATGAATTGTAAATAACGATATCATTTGTAGTTTCAGAAATAATGATCTTTTCCGGATGTTTATGTCTAATATCGAATAAAACTGTCTGTTATTATCTTTTCACATATATCTTAATTTTTTAATTGTTAGGTCATTTCGAAAGTTTTTGCACAGTATGCAATTGTGACGCATTTCTAAACGTTATAATTGATATAGATCTATATCAATCATTTATGGAACTTTCTGAAATTTTTAATTCATTATTTGCAACTATACATATACATACACACAAACACACACATACACATATACGCACACATATACACACGTACATATATTATCTTTTTAATTAATATACCACATTAGACATTTATTTCTTCATTTGTATCGTGTCTTTTGTATCGCACACTTAATTTTTCATAATGTATCAAGAATTATTAATTTATCCTATTTCATGAATAATATTTTGTTCCTTTTTTTTTCATAAATAAAAAAGAAAAAATGAAAGTAAAGTATATCGAATAGGAAGGAGTTTCGTTCTCGCGAAGGAACCCTCTTCGTTTAGTTTCATCTATCTTCTTCTCTCTTTTTTTTTCTCTCTCTCTTTCTTTCTTCACAACGGTAGCATCACAAATCACGAGGAACAAAGCGATCGTTTATAAAATGTTTAGAGCACGGCGTAGAGAAGATCGTGACGGTCGCGGTGTTTGGCCGACGATGATTTGCGCGACTAGATAGGGTATAGCGATAGAAGAGTCCAATGGAATTTTGTTATTTTCGTAGAGCGTACCTAACGTTGCTACGAACGGATGGGACATAGAAATCGGTCGATCGTTCGACCGGGAAAGCGAGAGAAAGAGAAAAAGAGAGAAAGAGAAGAAGAAGAGAGAGAGAGAGAGAGAGAGAGAGAGAGAGAGAGAGATGTAAGATCAACGCGTTTCTTCTCTTCTCTTTTCTTCTCTTCTCTTCTCTTCTAAAACCGCGAACGGAGTCCTTTCTCTCTGTTCGAAACAATCGAGGGAAGTTTGCACGAACGTGTGATTTGCATCGATGAAGAGAGAGAGAGAGAGAGAGAGAAATGAAAATAAGACTAAAAAGAATTTAAAGAAAAACTGTGAAGAAAAGTTGAAAGAGATTAAAGTAAAAAAGAATTCTAAAAAATAGAAAGATAAAGAGAGAGAGAGAGAGGGGGGGGGGAGAGAAACAGAAATAAAAAGAGAAAAATTGAAATAGAAAGAAAAAGAAAGATATTAAAATAGGAAAAATAAAGAAAAAAGAAACAGAAATAGAAGAAAGTAAGCATTAAAAAATAAGAATTAACTATTGATATAATCACGAATATACACGTTCAGAGACCATAAAAAAGAAAACCATAGAAAATATATCGAAATAATTTTCTATGATTTATCATTGAATTATGAAGTGTTTCATTAAGACTAATGGAGTTTAATTTAAGATCATTTAAAATCACCTATATACGACACACACATGTATAATAATCTATACATATAAATCGATGTTGATAAAACTCTTATACTAAAAATACGATTTAAATATGTAAGGTCGTGACGTGACTTCTAGTCTCTTTCTACGTTTCCTTTTCTCCTAGAAATATTATGTACACAAATACATAAATATACACCCATAAATATATATATATATATATATATATATATATATACACATTCGTATGTATCATGTATCTATAAAACCACTGACAACCAAACGTAAAAGACTCGACAGGTCTTTCTACACTTATGTACACGGCACGGAGATGCTTATCATGAATTTTTCTTTTATCGGGTTAATTGTATAACCTTAAAATACTGAAACTCCGGCAGCTATACTAATTACAGTAAGGTCTTATCGATATAACTTTCATGTTTTCTATCGGCAATGCGAAACGTTTGGATTTTTTCGAATTAAGAAATTTTTCGTCGCCTTAAAATATAAACATAGTCTCGTGACTAATTTATTGAACTAATTTCTTCTTTTCTTTCTTTCTTTTTTCTTTTTCTTTTACTTATATAAGCAATTTATTTTCACATGATCAACTTCATAAATAATAAATCAAATCGATTAGATCATTTCGTATATCTGGCATAGATGTCTTTATTTATGTTTTTCGTCTTTTGTATACATATATATATATATTCTTTTTTTAAATTAATTATTTCTTTTCTTTTTTATTTTTTTTTTATTTTCATAATTAAATACATTCTGACAAAAGTCTCTTGATATATAAGTTAATTATTAAATTAGGTGTACCTAACTGTGCGTTAGTAATTACGAAAATGATCTAAACAAAAAATCTGAAAAAATCAAATTTTGGAATTTTTATATAAATAAATAAATGAATATATGTATATACACGTATATAATATGTATTATGATTTTTATATTTAAATTTTAGTGATTCATATGACATTAATACGTATTTTACGTAAATACATGGGTTGGTATATTGAATATAGAAACGAAAAAGGAGGAAAAAGCTAAATTCGAATGGTACACAACGACGACCGTGAAAATAGTCGTCGTCGATCTATTTTTGCCTTGAATTCGAGGCATTCCAAAAGAACAACCTCAAGTGTTTAGAATATCATCTCGTGAAACATCTCAACGATTTGTTTCTTCGAGCTTCCTGCGTGATGAGTGTCAAAGGAATCTCTAAGAGTGATAAATAAAATTATATTGGTTCTCAACACGTGCCTTTTTCGTTATTTTTGAAATTCTTTGAAAAAAAGGAAATACAAAAAGGGAAAGAAGGAAAAAAAGTCTTAAAATATAAAATAATATACGTATAAATATATTAACATCTTGATTGACAAATTTTATTTATCATTATCAAATCGATTATAATAATTTTAATAATAATAATAATAGTAATAATTAATCAATAAAGAAGAAAATTTGATTAATATTATTATAGGTCGTAATATTAATATCATATAAATCGTTATACATGAACATTATTAATATATTATATATTACTATAACAACAGTTTATAGTATTATATATATTAATCACTTTATTAATTCTTCTTATTTTCTTTTTATTTACATTATTAATCAATTAAAATACAGGTTATTAAATAATTATATTTTTATTTACATCAAATCTTAGTTTTATTAATATTAATATAATTATGGATTTCATTAATATTTTACAAATATCAATGATCATCGAGATATATTTGAGTTCTAAATAAATTTTGTTTACCTCCTATGTAAATTATATTACAATTTGAATGATGTCAATATGGACAATTTGATACATCTTAGGTACATACGTATTTGTATATATGTATGTACAACTATACTTGTACATATGGATTACGCAAGAATCCTATGTGATGCATCTTAAATGCATGAGGTTTGAGTTCTTGCATCCGGGTTTATTGCCTCTCCCTCGTTGAATCTTCCGTGATTTCGGAGGACACGTAAGTATCGACCTTAATACCTCTCGATCAGTTTTGAAACCAACCATTCATCGTATCCGGCTCACAATCAGATGTTCTTTTCAAGAGATCGTTAAACCACATCGATTGCGAATACGAATGAACGTTATTTTCCGTTCTCTCTCGACGTTCTATTTTCTAATTATCTCATCATTAATTAATTAATTATTAGAAGTAAAATTTGAAATATCATAGGAATATTTTTTATTATTATCTACGTTGAAAATGTATCAATTTTTTCTTTAAAATAATTAACACGCTTTTTTTAGCGTACGTGTACAAACCTTCGAAATGAATTAATTGAAATGAATTTAGAACAATGAAAAGTTCAAAGTAGATCGAATTTAACGATGTAAATTTAATAAATTCATACATTATTTTTTTTTGTTTTTTTTTTTTATAATATATATAAACATTTAAATAAATTAATTGATATAAATTGAGAAAAATGGAAGGAAAAATGGATGTTTATAAATTGACAGGAACAGCGCTAAAATTAACAATACATACACAGAAAAATCTTATGGTAATTAATAAAATATTTTGATAAAATTTCTGATAAGAAACAAAATCTAAACTATACAGCCTTGTCAGCCCTTATCAATCCACTTCGTGCTTTCTCTGATATCGGTTATCACTATTCACGGATATTATATATCAGTGTTGGATGACAACGAAAATATTCGATATGTTTAATTAATTGCGTATTACAATTAAAAAAACAAATTCACTTTCGAAAGACATGATCGATTTATTAACTAATTATTAATCAAAATATAAATATAATAAATTTATCAAATATCAAATTCAATTGATTTATAAAATATATTTATACGTTCTTATTTATATTTCGAAAACATTCCAATGTAAAAATATATATACTCAGTCAATTAAGCGATGAAATTGTTACGACGATTTCGTTAAAAAGAATTTCTACAATTGAATGTTAAATGCAAAAGAAAGAAAAAAAAAAAAAAAAAGAAAAAAAGTAAAATAAAGAAAAAATTTATTCGTGTATAACATAATATTAACGTGCACATAAACGCATTATTACCAATTAAAACTTGAGAACATGTCATTTCGTAATTAATAACACAATTGAAACACATTTCGATCGTTAATCGTTAATAATTAATTGAATTATTGATTAACGAGACATGTTTTCTTGGTGTATACGATGAACACATTTATACCAATATACAACTAAACAAGGAGAGAAGGTGAGTCAATATAACGAGATGTTTACGATAGAAAATGATCGGGTGGTGGACCACACACGACGAAACGGTGTTCGGTACGGGTACCCATATCGATCGTTTACATTAATCGAGCAATCGTACACACTCGTGTAAAATCGCATTCGTGCAATCTCTCTCTCTCTCTCTCTCTCTCTCTCTCTCTCTCTCTCTCTCTCTCTTTCTCCCTCCCACTTACTTTCTTTCTTTCACGTGTTACATTACGTTCTCGTAGACGCGTTACAGCGTAACGTGTAAGTAACCTTCCATCTCTTTCCTTCTCCCTCTCTCTTTCTTTCTCTCTTTCTTACAAGCTGTTACAAATTACGCGTTACAAGGAACGCCAAGCTAACGTGTGCGGAGTCTTGTACGAGAAGAGAACGATCGAGCTTGTGTTTTCTACGTAAGGTTTCGAATATTTATGTATTAGTATATATATATGTGTGTATATATCTATCTGTATATATGTATGTACGTATGTATATGTATATATAAGTACGTGTGTATGTATGTAAGTATATATGTATAAGTATATATACCTACATATGTGCGTGTGTATATACGCAGGTATACGTACGTACATACATATATGTGTGTATGTATGTAACTATATGTACGTACATATGTGTGTGTCTCTCTTGGCACACTAATTAGGACATACGTGCTGACTTATCGCGACATTACATCGCAAGGAACGAACGTGATCGAGATAAAGATTGAATTGCATCGCGTGCATTTATCATGCTATTTTCTCTCCTTCCTTTTTCGCGGATCATTGCGCCTTACGTGCTAGCATTATTCGAGAGTACGCTCGCTCGAATGGATCGATCGATCGAACGGATCGAATGGATCGATCGATCGAGCGATCGATCCATTCGATAGATCGTTTCATTCGATCCACTCGATTCCTGTCTTTCTTATGGAATCGACACGATGTACATTATGTACTGTTAATACGCGTATACTCGGATATCTAATTTTCCTATTTTTTCTTTCCTTTTTAATTTTTTTTTTTTTTTTTTTTTTTACTTTTTTCTTATTATCTTGATCTATTTTATTTTAACTCTCTTCGATCTCGTCTTCGAGTTTAATATTAGATTTGTTTAGAATTTAGATAGATATGTCGGATGGTTATGTCAACGATAGAGGCGATGAGAATGTCCTTTTTTTTTTGTTTTCTTTTTAGAATTTTTGTCGCCGGTATACTTTATTTTCGTTCTAGAATTTTTTTTCAGTGACGTATTATCCCGGTCGGATCGAAAATTAAGTGAAAATGTTTGTGTTGGAAGTGAGAAAATATCTCTTTTCTTTTTTTTTTTTTGAAATTTTGTTTCGTAAGTTTCCAGTGTTTTCAAATTTTTCGAGTGATGAATTAGATCCAGTTGATCGAAAATGAAGTGAAAATGTTTGTGTTGGAAATAAGAAAATATTTTTTTTTTTTTTTTTTTAGAAATTTGTTTCGCAAGTTTCCATTTTGTTTCAAAACTTTTTTTGAGTGACGTATTAGTTCGATCGGATAGGAAATAAAATGAAAATGTTTGTGTTGGAAATAAGAAAAAATTTTTTTTTTTTGGAAATTTGTTTCGTAAGTTTCCAGTGTTTCAAAAATTTTTCGAGGGACGTATTACTTCAAATGGATCGAAAATAAGTGAAAATGTTTGTGTTGGAGGTAAAAAACTAACTTAGATTTTTATTTTGATTTAAATATTTCGCGAGTGATATATTAGATACGTTTAGATCGAAATCAAACAGAAATATTTACGTGTTAGAATTAATACAAAATATTTTTTTAAAAACAGATTTTTATCGTAAAATCTCTCTTTGTCTTTTATTCTTTTAGAAATGTTAACTTTTTTAAAATTACACTTCATAGACTTTGTTCAGGTCAAAATTGAACGGAATAATTTTAATCGAACATAAAAAAAGAAGAAAAAATATTTCGTAGCAAAAAGATATTCCTTCTTTTTTTTTTTTACAAAATTTATCAAATCTGTTTATATCAAACTCGTCGAAGAAGATATTAACAATAGAAAAGAAAAAAAATAAAAACAAAACAATAAATAAACAAATAAATAAAAACAAAACAACGAAAAGAAGGAAGAAAAAAGCAAATAACAGTTATCGAGGACGAAAATGATTATCCGAATCGTTTAGAAATTTTTCTCCGATGTGAGAGCGCCTTCTGATCATCGAAAATAATATTTAAGCGAGTCGGTCGTGCAAGACAAAGGGGGAAAGATCGGAAAGAAAACGAGAGAGAGAGAGAGAGAGAGAGAGAGAGAGAGAGAGAGAGAGAGAGAGAGAGAGATCGTTCCTTAATCTCTGCAGATGAAGATTCTTCTCTGATGTTCATGATTATCTCTCCTTCTTTTTCTATCTTCGTACTACTCGGAGGATTATACCATAGTGGAATTACAAGGGCCGTGAGGCGACGAAACCCTTTCGACGAGCAAAAGGGCCGTCACTGCAGAAACTCGATCCTATTTTTATTTCCCCGGTTGGTGTGGTATTACGGCACGATCGGACCGATAAGAAAATTTCTGTCGAAACGAAAAATGAATTGGCAAGAGAATTCTTACTCTTACATTCAAAACGGTATAACTTTATCGTTAAATTGTATTTTACAATCGTTCATTAACGTAAATAAGTAGGTAAATAGACAAATAAAAACAGAATTTTCTAATCGACTTATTAATCGTTTTTATTATCTATCTTATTCTAATCTAATAATTATCGTTCCTTTGATTATTTTACTATTTCGTATCATATCAGACAAAATTAAAAAATGAAATATTTCCAATCGTTAATAATTGCACGTTTCTAATTACAAATTTGTATTCTTACAGAGAAAACTTTATCATCCGATCGTATTTTTCAATCATTCGTAGATAATACATACATATATATATATATATATATATATATATATATATATATATATAACGATAAATAGAAAGACATATTTCCAATCAGTTGATTTTAATCATATTACGAATCGTTCCAATTATATATTTTATTCTAATCTAATAATTATCATACTACCTTAGATTACTTTACTTTTCTTATCATATCAAACTACAAGAATAGAAAAATAAAAATTTCTAATCATTAACAATTACTTATTTCTAATCATAAAGTTCAATCATAAAGTTATTCTTAGATCTCACGTTTCTACGAGATCGAACGGAGAGGGTAATAAGATTGGGGAGGAAGAAAAGATGATATAAAAAAAAAATGTTTAATCATCCAAGATCATTAATTTCATTCCAATTAAATAATCTCGTTCGATCTTATTATCCTTTATAAAATTTTTTTTTATTCGTCAAAAAGAAAAAAAAAAAAAGAAAAAAGAAAAGCTTTTCATTCGCTCGTAAATCAAATCGATTATTGGATCGAATAATGCAAATTAATCTAATCATACGTTTGTACAATGTGTTCATATAGAATACCTACCTACATTTAGGATCATAATTTCTAAGGTGTGATTAGATAGACTACATTTGCACACGCATATGCATATGCACACGCGCATATATACGTACACATATGTACTACATCCCTGTGTGTCGGATTTAAGGGCGTCTCGCGTTACGTCCGGCTCCGGGGCTTGGAATTCGATCACGACTCCAGTCTCGTTATCTCGTTCCGATTCGAAGCAGGTCGATCGAATCGTAAGGAAAACACTTGACCCGTGAAACGTACGACCGGCGCCATCGGTCGATTCTTCAAACGCTTATATATAAACGTAAGTAGATACTAAATAAAGTGTGTTAGTCGTCGTGTTATATCTATAAGCGTTGAAACCTTTCGAAATCGTCATGCACATAAATATCATATAGACAGTGTGTATGACTCATATATACTTCCATATGTTATCAAACATTTTAATTTCTTCAATATTTAATATAAGAAAATTGGGGCTTTGATTGGAGGAGAAGGATAGATTGAGGGGTAGATTGAATTAATATCAGAATGATTTCGTTCGAATTTACTTCGTTTGATATATCGATTTATGAGAAATTTTATGGGTAAGTGTGTCTGTCGATTTTTCGATATTGCAATAAGAAATGTTTGAGTTATAATTTATGAAATATTATGAATATATTTGTTGAACTATATTTCAATATTTTTGTTAGAGTCACGTAAAAACGCATGGATGATGCGAGTTTTTTTTTCTATCTTTTATTTTTTTCTTCTTTCTTTGTTTAAAATATACAGATTACACATGCGTAATATTATATCCTATAAACGATATAAAAATATATATATTGATTTATATATATATATATATATAAATATAAATAATATAACTATTACAATATATTATATAATATATACATATGTACATACATATATTATATATAATATATATTGCATATGCATATACATAAACAATAAACAATATCACCGATGTAGCTATAAAATACAATATTGCTGCATATCGGTATACGATAAATAATAAATGCATATATTACTTTAGTGGGTTGGATTAGACCGCTGGCATTATAACTACATAATAAAGACGAGAGGTAAGACTAATGACGGCAAAGTGGAGGCACGCATTATAGCGGAGCAGCACGTAACGACGACGTAACATTAATCAATGTCCCTTTTCATCCACGTGCGTGCATACTTGCGTGCCTACATGCGTATATGAATTCGTACGTGTGTTTCTCTCTATATGTCTGTGTTCGTTCATGCACGCTTCTAGTTGCCGCTTCTACTCGACGCACCTCGTTTGGCTCACAAAGAAGTCATTGCCTCTTCTAGACGAGCTTCCATGAAAAGCTCTCTCTCTCTCTCTCTCTCTCTCTCTCTCTCTCTTTCTCTCTCTCTTTCTTTATCTCTCTTTCTTTCTCTTTCTTTTTCTTTCTCTCTTTTTCTCTCTTTCTCTTTTCCTTCGAGTATGTCGTTCTCAACTATTCGTTCGAGCGTAACGACGCTACGCTACGTCGTTGACTACACGACAACGATGACGACAAAGGTAACCGATTACGTTTTCACGTTAATTACGACGCAATCTTTAAAGGATGGACGAGAACAGAATTAGATCAGATTCGTTATAATAGTTTTGTTATTATTTTATCATTAAAATCGGGTCCAACTTTTTCTTTCTTTTTTTTTTTCTTCGATCAATCATTCATTCGAAATAATTAAAAATTATTTTGATCGTTGAAATCGAATAATACAAATTATTTAATCGTTTACCACTTTTTTTCTGATCATATATTTTCTCTTCAGTTTTTTCTTTTTTTTTTTTTTTCTTTTTTTTGAAACGACGAAGGAAAACAATTATCGCCAGTCATTGAACGGTATGTACGTATATTTCATTCATACTTTAATAACACTTGTACGTACGTTTCATTCATATTATCATAATAATGATATATCGAATAGATCGATAGTGAGGATGATCAAATTTATTTTCATTTATCTTCTTATTACTTCTTTCTTTTTTAATGACGATCGGGAGAGAGGCAAATCATCACATATCATTGTATCGGGTAATATAGTTAGTATTTATAGTATTTACGTTTCATTCATGTTCATTTTATCAATGAAGTATCTGACAAACCAATGAAGAAACCAAAGGATTTTAATTCGTGCTAACCTCGATTTCTTTTTTTCTCTATAATTTCTTTTCTTTTTATTTTTGAATGAAGAAAATTATTACACGACTCGTAGTTAAATTATATTTCATTAATCTTTATTGTATCGACGATCTTTAAGTATCGGAATGTATCGATAATAAAATCGAATTAATTGATCGAATCATCATAATTGTCATATAATCGGTGTCGAGCTCGATCGAGTTACGAAACTTCTTTTTTTTCGTCCCTCGACGAATTTTGACCTTCTTCGTGATATAACGACACCGATATTTTCGGTGAAAGACGAGCCTGATATTTCTTCTTCTTTTTCTTCCTTTTCTGTTTTTTCTTTTTTTCTGAGGTGAAACACCCAAGTGAATTCGTTTCAAAGTAGTGCGGTCAGATTAACCGCTTCGCATTCCTATCTTGCATTCCCCTGGTTGCCATGTAAACCGGATTCGGCAAGAAAATGCGTAGCTTGTACCATCCGAAAGAAGATTCATCGAGTGCAAAAAAAAAGAAAAATAAAAGAAAGAAAAAGAAAAAGAAAAAAAAAGAATGGGAACCAAAACAAAAATAAAAATAAAAAGAGAAGGATAACGTAAAGGGAAAAAGAAAGAGAGAGAGAAAGAGAGAGAGAGAAAGATAGAGAGGGTTGGAGGGAGAACGAGAGGGTGGGTTAAGCAAAGACCATGGAATACCAACGAGTGCCTGGACTTCGCATTTCGAGGCGTTATCACACGACGAAAGAATGTTAGAAATGTTTTCTCGATCGTTTCGTGATTTTTTTTTCTTTTCTTTTTTTCTGTGTGAGATTTACCATAGTCCGATTTATTTCGCCATTTTATTTCATTCCATTTACATATGTACGTACGTACGTATGTATGTATGTTATGTGTGTTATGTATGTACGTATGTTGATACATACGTTCTTGTAGTTTCTCTTTATCTACGTTATTAATGACGATCGTCATTTCTATTCGTAGTAATTATTTTTTGATGATCGTGAATAGATTTAAGTTCGTTAATAATTTCTCCTTGATCGCATAAATCTATATATTATTATTGTTATTATTATTATTATTATTATTATTATTATTATTATTATTATTATTATTATTATTATTATTATTATTATTATTATTATTATTATTATTATTATTATAGTATTCACGTACATTTATAAATCTACAAGCGAGAAAAATTCAAATGAGCTGTACGTAAATTCTTTAACAGCGGTAGTCGTAAATAATTATTATCATTTATATTTATTAATCAAAAAATTTCATATATTTCGATATATTCGAACGTGTTCTTTGCAATAATTATTCCCATTGAAATTACTGATAGAAAGGGACAATTGTGTTAAGAATAAAAAAAATTAATTATTGAGAGGAAGTAAATCGAAATAAAAATTTATAAAGAGGAATCAATTGAGCAAAAAAGAGTACTTTTCTTCTTTCTTTTTCTTTTTTTTTTTTCTTTTTAATACTACTTTACGATACTTAAGAATATCGAATGAAATTTTTTTACTATTAATAAATTTATTATCATCCATTATTTTTACAAAATGATAATCAATTCAATATATATATATATATATATTTATATATCAATATATATATATATATATATTGATATATAAATATTAGTGATATAATACGAAAAAAAAAAAAAATTTCTTCGTTCATGGTTCTGTCGACGTTCCGACGACAGTGCCACGACGTCGTTGACGGTGTTAATTTATCGAGTCGTTTGCTAATTCACCGCTCACGCGTTCAGGAACGTCGAGAAAGTGTGAATTATGGTTTGCGACTTTCTGTACCCTTACGGTGTTTCATCCTTTTGAGAAAGATGCTTGTGAGGGGGCGGAAGAAGGTGCAGAAAATAATGGGAAGGGGGAGGTAGTGATGATAGTGATGCACCACACAGAACAAGGATACCATAGAAATATTGTTTTATTTAATTTTTTATCGTTTTTTCCTTTTCTTTCTGCTTTATTCTTTTCTCTCATTTTCACATTTCTCATTTCTCTTTCATTTCATTTCTTTTTTCCTTTTTTTTTTCGTCGAATTCTCTCGCTAATTTTTTTTCTTTCTCATTCATTCTTTTTTCAATTTTTGTTGTTGTTGTCCTTCCTTCCTACTTTTTCTTTTTCTCTCCTCTTTTCCTTATCGATTTTTTTTCTTTCCTTTATTTTCCCGTTCCCTCGCTTTTCTATTATTCAGCAATTTCTTTCCATTTTCTTCTCTCTTTCTAATATTTGTTTTTTTTTTCTTCCGACTCTCTTTTCGTTCGACTTCTTTTCTTGTCTCTCTTTTTTTTTCTGTCTTACACTCATTTTTCTTTTTCTCTCATTCCTTTGCGCAATGACGATCCGATGACTCCTCTCTAACGACGAGGCATTATTCCGTTCAGCAAGGAAACGCAGCTACGATTATCCACGGCGACTGCATTCGATCTGGCGACCTCCCACAAAGTACAATGGCGCATTATTACTTTCGGAATTTACGATCACGACGAGCTTAATAATAAACTTATGCGAGTCGCTTAGTCGACGATATTTTAAAAACGAATAAAAAGAGAGAGAGAGAGAGGGGGGAGGGAGAAAGGAAAGAAAAGAAAATAAACAGAAAAGATATTTATTTAATTTTTTTGTAAATATGAAAGAAAATTTGATTGTGAAATTTGGTTGTGAAAGAAAAAAAAAAGATTAATATAGTATTACTTATATCATATTGATTGTAAGCTTATATTAAAAAAAAAAAAAAATCGATCACAGACTAACTATAATAAAGTTTTACGTCGTAAAAATATAACAATGAAAATTATTAAATACGAATATATAATGCTTACTTATACTTATGTATAGTTACACGATCCAATCTTAAAATAATTAATTAAAAAATCAATGGATTAGATATCCATTTGTTTTCTTTCTTTTTCTTTTTTTTTTTTTTTTTTCTAACAATCGATAATATTCCTCGTGACAAAATCGCGATTCCCACGAGATAAAATATTTTCCGATATTTCCAAAAGATCGAAGAATCCGTTTCAATCTTGTCACCGTAAATTCGATATAGTGTAATTCTTATCAAGACTCGATCTCGAACCAACACCGACGGCTTTATCGAGATCTCATTTAGAAATTCAAAACCACGTGAGTTCGCCACTACGTTGTTGGCGAAGTAAACTATCGATCGAAAGCGTTAACTCACACACACACGTGCATATACACACATATATATTCGCGGACGCGTGAACATATACACAAAGATATACGTATATACATGGAAATACACTTTAACGTAGTTAAAAGTTAAAGAAAAAAAAAAAGGAAAAAGGAAAAGGAAAAGAAAAGTAAAAAAAAAAAAAGAAAAGAAAAAAGCTCTTCGTCCTCTCTAGCGACTCTCGTTTGACATTTGAAACGCAATACAAATTGCAGAGGCGATTCTATCGTATCGTGAGAAACGTGGATCGATGTATGTACCTCCTATACGTAAGCGCGAAAGACGAGAAAGAGAGAGAAAGAGAGAAAGAGAGAGATTTCTCTTAGCAAAGTGTGTATATGTAAAGGAGAAAAGAAGAGAAGGAGGGAAAACAGGGAAGCTGCATTTGGCAAAGTGCCTCTCGCTGGATTCGAATCGAGACGAGAGTTGCCATTCACGAGAGTTACCGTTAGTCGTTTTCTACACAATCGAATATATACTTGTATATGTATATATATAGGACGGGCCATGAAAATGAAATGAAAAAGGAAAAAAAGTATTAATAATTACGTAAATATTAATTTTCCTCAAAAATATGTTCGAAATTAAATGATATGATATCTATGTATGTATGAATATATGTATCACGAGAAATTGCATCAATTAAATATATTTGTTTATTACTTATAATATTTTATATATTACGATTACCTTTTATTTATTTATCGAATAATTTTTTTCATTCTTTAATGAAACTGATTAATTCTTTTTATATCGTAAGTTAATTTTTGTTTATTTGTATATATTTTTCTTTGACATATTATCATATATTACATACATATATACATTAAGTAATTATTTAATTCACACGTCGTTATCATGTATACATTATATATGTATATATATGTATATATATATGTGTATGTGCGTACGTATATATTATTATATGGTTCACCTTATGTATTCACAAAAGTAATAGCAAAGTTACGTAACGAAATTTAGATTTATAGCTCGATTATATTTTTGGTATAGAGCAGTCTTTTAAATTCGCAGCGTTGTTCCTTCATCGCTACTGGCAAACTTTAGATTTCTTGGATTTCTAAAGTCTCTCCACATGCGAATAAAGTTGCATTGCAAAATCGATCGATCGATATATGTGCGTATACTGAATGTCATCGATTACATGCAGGATAAGTATTTTTTTTTCTTTTTATTTATTTGCTCTTTTCTTTTTTTCTTAATTTTTCTTTTTTTTTCTATTTATCCCTTAGATCGCAAACACTCTTTCTGTATGCCACCTTATCTATCCGAGATATCTGACATTTCGATATATCGATCTTTACAATCGACACGTATCGATTGTAAGTATTTAAGTATCATTCTTGTGATTAAATGAAATGACTCGACGATTTTCTTTTTCTTTTCTTCTTCTTTTTTCTTTCTTTCTTTTTTTTTTTTTTTTTTTTTTTTTTGATGAAAATTGTGCAGATTTTAAAAAGATAAATTAATTTCTCTTGAAATCGAATAAATTCCAAGATTTATTTATTATCGTTTTATTATTATACGCGGATATATTTATTGTAAATGTCATACTCACACACACGAACACATCTATATTAATTTCATTTTATTCTTATAACATTAATTATTAGTTTAAGCTTAAGTGTCAATATTTTTGTAATACGAGTTATCCGTACTGTACGTCAATCAGAAAAAGAAGAAAAGAAAAAAAAAAAAAAAAAGAAAACGAAGATTAAAAAGATTAAAAAAGAATGAGAAACTTGAAATTATATAAAGTTAAGACGATTTTAATACGATGTTTTCGATTTATTTACATTTTCTTTTGTACGGATTTTTTATCGCTACTATTATCATCATTTTTGTTGTTCTTCTTCTTCTTTTTTTTTTTATGGCCCTACGAACGTGTCGAAATCGTGACGTGACTTTTTGTATAAAGAAAAAAGAAAGAACCAAAAAAAGAGAAAATAAAAAAGTAAAAAAAAAAGAAACATACGAACGCGAATAGATCGAGCTTACGAAAAAATAGAAGAAGTGACCATTTCATGATGCAAAATAGAACGAATGAGAGACGAGTCGGGCGAACACGTCCAATTTTGGAGGCACCATAAAGAAGGAAATTCCAAGCACGTTTAAATAAAGTAAACGCTTGTGGTGTCTGGCTGTAACGCCTACGAGAAGATACGTGGCTCGAAGGCTATGCGGCATGGATCTTTCGATTTACGACGGGTTTGTCTCGTGCACCTCGCCGCAACACCAAAGACGTGCTTACTTGGTCCTTTCCTCTCTCTCTCTCTCTCTCTCTCTTCTTCCATCCTTTTTTCTCTCTTTCTCTCTTTCTTTCTTTTTTTCTCTTTCTTTTTCTCTTTCTCTTTCGACAGAGGAAAACGTGACTTCACGCTCGCTCGTCCCATTTTTCACGCAATTGATCGTAACAATAATTAGTTTTGGCTACTGTAAGATATATTGCTTAGCTTCTGTTGTTAAAAAAAGAAACAAAGAACAAAGAAAAAATGAAAAGGAAAGAAGAAGAAAAGAATTATTTTTAAGTAATCCGTTCTGTAAAAGTATATTAAGAAAAGATAATCGACATTATTGTTAACTTCGTCTCAAGTGGAGAGTTTTAAAGTTTCTTTTTTTTTTATGAAGATATTAATCCTCATTTTTTCAATCAAACAATTTTCTCGCGAGTATCGTTCTTTTTTTTAAACGAGGAAGAAATCCTTTTTTCTTTTTTTTGATTGCGATGCTGAAATTAATTTTTATAAAAAAAAATTAAGAATAA
This sequence comes from Vespula pensylvanica, assembly GCF_014466175.1. Lineage (NCBI taxonomy): Eukaryota > Metazoa > Arthropoda > Insecta > Hymenoptera > Vespidae > Vespula > Vespula pensylvanica. The sequence continues at coordinate 7,671,585 of NC_057687.1, read as the reverse complement.
AGAGTTAATTTTCTATGAGAAACAATGTGAATACTTATCTTTCATTTCTTTTTTTTTTTTTTTCTACACAGCTCGTAGATGAATTTCTTAATGATTTTTATTGATGATTGATTTCTGTAGGATTTATAAAAAGGAACGAGAAGAAAAATGATTATCGCGTACTCCGCTAGTTACAGGTTACGTAAATATTTAGTTTTTATTTTAGCTCATTGATATACTTCGTGATATAAATAGTAATTATAATTTTTATAATAAAGCCATGTGTTATATTTGTATCATATACATACATATGTACGTAGATATGTATGTACGAAACGAATTTAAAATTATCTCGATCGAATCATTATCATAATAACTCAATAAGATCGATCCGGTCGTTTTGAAATACATTTTATATAACATTGTGTCTAAGTATAATGCATATTCTAATAGACATCTTTATAAAATAGGTCGATTAGGTCAGGAAACAAAATTGAAGACGTCATCTGGTGACCTATAGCTGATCGATTTATTAAGACCTCCATCTCTTCCATTTTTATATCGTTAAAGAACATCGAATTACTGATCGAGATCCCAATATAAACTTCAATATGATTTACATACATACATATATATATATATAAACATACAGAGTGCTTCATGTAAATTGATACTCTAATCTTATTAGTTTTATAAGAAAATGTCTCAAATATAAATTATTACATTTTGAAATAAAAATTTAATTTAATATTTTAGTTATTTCAGAAGTTCTGTTATCAAAATACGGAAATTATAAGAATTTTTTTTAAATTAAAATCGATATTATCCAGGTCTAACAAAAGTTATGATATCGATACGAATCCAACGAGTACCTCTTCAACGATATTTCATTTAGTTATGGCGACTTGAAATTTAATAAATTGTACAAACAGTTATCAACAGCGTCCCTTGTGAAATATCACATTTCATTTCTTCCTCGAAATATTACAATTTTTATTTATAAAAATATTTATTTATAAAGTCAATACGACTGGAAAACGTTTCGTTTAAAATGAGACACATACATATTAATATATATATATATATATTGTATATATATGTATATGTGTATGTATGTATGTCACACACTGCACAGTTTTAAACGAGAAACTGTATCTCTTGAATGATCTTTATCAGTCTTGATTCATCGATAAATCGATTCGTATGTACATACATAAGATCGTAAATACTTATAAAACTTTCTCCAATGATCATTCATGCTAATTGTCATTCTTCTCTTTGATTCGATACAGATAAAAAAGAAAGTAAAGAACTAAAAAAAAAAAAAAAAAAAGAAAAAGAATGCAGAAGACGATAAATAGAATTTAATCTCATCACAATTTCATTTACGATCTATCGATCGTGTTTAAGATCAACTAAGCTGTATCCAACTTGAACCACCCGAGATATCTAACTTCTATCAATATAACTGCATCGATCTTCCTCATCAATTTCTATCGTCGAACTCTTATTATTTAATTTGAAGAACTACGAACTGATAATTATCAAAGTATCCTAAATTATATATATACATACATATGTGCATAAATATGTATATATGTGCATATCATTTTTTTGGTTTAATAATTCTATGTTAACTGATATTAAAATTATAATAATAATAATTAATAATAATAATTAATATTATAACTATAAAAAATAATTATTGTTAGATGAATATAAAAAATTACATAATCTTTTTAAATATTGAAAATTTAATTTCGAATTAAAGTTAATTTTTATTACACACATACATACATACATATATATATATATATATATATCACTATTTCATTTTCATTTTCATTATAATTATACTTAATTATATTATCAACATTATTATATTATAATTATATTATCAAAATGAATACGAGTAACATTTATAGTTCATACATTACTCATATGTATTAATCGATTCCACATTATTATCAAAATATAATTTCACAAAACATTCATAAACACATACACATATACACACTTGTATTTATCATAAATAACAAACGCGTAGAAACTACCATATCCACAATTTTATTTATCAACAAGTCGTCCTTTATCGCTCTTAACGATCTTTGTTATCTTACAATGCTTCAGCCCTATCAAAACTAACAATAAGATCGTTTATATATAATTCTAATGTGTTCTAAGAACATATTAGAAACACGCCAGTTCTATTCGAGACTCAGTAGAGGTACGACGCAGCCATTTTATTTCGACGCTGAAGGAATAAAATCCGGTTTTTTTGGAGAACTCTATGGTATGTACTTAAATATTCACTATACACGTACAATTTCGTCTTTAGGTTTTATTTCCGCTTTCTCTTTAAAACGCGAAAGACGAGGAGTATAGGAGAAGGGAGAGAGAAAGGGCGGAGAGAGAAAGAAAGAGAGAGATAGGTAATATAAGGAAAGTTCGACAAAGACAAAACCATCGTTGTTGAACCAACGCCGACTGGAAAACGAGATATATCTACAATGAATTCATCCGCGTCCCACACTCGGCAGAGCCGTCGCAATAAAGTTTACGACAGTTAGAAACAGGGCCGGTGACTTTAGCCGCAGGACAGAGAAAGAGATACATAGAGAACGAGAGAGAGAGAGAGATAACTATGACCCTATGCTTTAGAAATCTCCGGAAAAAAAGGAAAGAAAAAAAAAATTTGAGCTTTAAATCACGGAGAAATCGGAACTAACGCAACTTTCATACGTATGTACGTTTAGTTACCGTCGATGATGTATGTTTTTTTTTTTTATTTCTTATTTCTTTTTCTTTAAATATAAGATAGATTGATTAGAAAATATATATATATATATATATATATATATATATTCTTAAGTTATTTAGTAATATAACTTTTAATGGTATAACTTCGAACTAATGATCGTTTAATTTTAATGATACAACTTTTGTTTGAAATGTTTCGATTCGTTACGTAGTTAATAATAAGCGAAGTATCGAGTATATATATATATTTTTTGTAAATAATTGTACATAATTTAATATAAGTTTTATCGTCGTATTGATCGAGATAAGCTTTTGAAACGTTAACCATATATATATATATATATATATATATATATATATATATATATATATATATATATATATATATATATATATATATATATATATATATATACTGATAAATATCAATTCGATTAATGATTTATAAAATAATTTAAAAGTTATTACGTATACACACACACACACACACACACACACACACACATATATATATATATATATATATATATATATAAGTAGATGTATGTATGCATATGTAATCAAGGTTCTTGAACGTTAAGTCAAATTATGAAGAAATAGTTAAATTAAAAAAAAAAAGATCGTAAATTAATTTTTTAAAAGGGTAAAAAAGTTAAATGAAAGGTACTACGAAAGAAGAACCGGCCCTGTTAGGGTAACAGTATTTATACTTGTGGCAGATAACTCGACTCAAGTCGAAAGGTTCGCCAGCACATGGGACCCCGTATCTTTATCACCTGGTTTTATTGCGCCACCTTCGAACTGTCATAACCGACGTCTCGTCGTTGTCGTTGTCGTCGTAGTTGTCGTTCTCGTCGTTTATTATTAAAATCGAGAAGAACGAAAAGAATCGTGCGCCCACGTGTTGTTTCCTTACGAATCATGAGACTTACATCTTACCGATCGATATTTTATATAATTTTTACATAAAAGAGAAGATTTAAACGTTCGATAATTTCTGCACCTGAGAAAAAGATTTTTAAATTAAACGATGTTAGTATATATGTATACTAAGTATTCGAATTGAATCGAGAAAATGATTTAAGACGAGACTATTTTAATCAGAGTAGGATTCTTCTCTTATTTTCTTCTTTCTTAACGTCATCCTTTCTTTTTTTCCTTTTTCAGAAAGAAAAAAAAAATAAAGATTTTTTTCGCAAGTAATTTTTAAAATAATAATTAATATTAAGGATAATTATATCGATGATATAATAGAGAATATTGATGATATTATTCGATGTCGTGATGATAGAATATTATTCCATATTACTTTTTTATGTAAAAATAAAATATCTCTTGAATATTATTCCACACAAAAATAGAATTTATCTAGAATATCATTTTATGTTGAAATATAATCTATATAGAATAATATTTATTGTATTTATTTATTATAAAAATATAACATATATATATATTTATATATATATATATATATATGTATGTGTGTGTGTGTGTGTATTATTATGAAAAAAAAGAGAAACAAAAGAAAAAAAAATCCTGTTATATCTTTGAAAGGAAAACGGAGATAAGAAAATACAACTTCACTCCGAAAGTGAGAGCGAAAAGGAGGAAAGGTACTGCGGAACTCGTCGGGTGTGTGGATTTAATTAAAATCCTGTTGAGCCGAGAACGTTTCGAGGATTTTTTTAAGTATCACAGACAAGTGGACTTACGAAGAGTAATAGGATAAAGTAGAAGGATACGAAGTAAGATGGAGAAAGGAAGAAGACGAAGACGAAGACGAAGAGGAAGATAAAGAAGAAGAAGAAGAAGAAGAAAGAGATACGAGTCATGGTAATAACTCATCTCACTCGAGTGAAATTTCCTCTTCGCGAAACGGTCGGGATCTAATTAATAGAAATTAATTGCGTTGACCCGCGAAGGAGGACTCTTCGTATATACGAGGATGCACTCTCCCTCTTGAGCGTAGGCGTTGAGGATGCCGGAGGTCGAAAGAGTACCGAGAACTCGCCTACTCCCACCCT
>NC_057687.1:7656819-7661819 GCF_014466175.1 Vespula pensylvanica | reverse complement strand
TTATCGAGTACTAGTGAGACACCCTGTAAGTAGTTACTTACCTATGTATTATTATCTGATAAATGTACTCTTGTCTTTCAAGGTCAAGTTGGAATCTTCGAAAGGAAGAAGTTTCGAAGCAATGTATCGGAACTATTTGATCATCTGAAGTCTGTCCAATCTGATCGAATATAACGGGTGTAGAACAATAAGAAATTGGGGGAAGTGTGCCAGATCGTTCGGTCTGTGTAATACACGAACGTGCTTCATCGGAATGGTACACGCCTTCGGTTGATCGAGTTCCTTAGTCGTAATATCACCCACACAGGTTACACTGTACGGTGCTGGTATCACATAGCGATACCGTAAGCAGCAATATGGGCGGGCACGTGCACGCGAGTTTCTCGCCGATGAAAACAACGGCTACGGCACACATATTATTAATTATCATAATTATTACTCTCTCTCTCTTTCTCTCTCTCTCTCTCTCTCTCTCTCTCTCTCTCTCTCTCTCTCTCTTTTTCTCAGGACAGTTATATAGTCGAGTAAAAAGTACTCTTGGATTTTTCGTCGCTTTCGTCATCGGATTGTATGCGAACGAAATGATCGTAATTATGTCGACCTCAGACAGAAACACACACACATATATATAAACGCACAACGTATGCAAGAACATGGATACGTACAGAGAGACATACGTATACGTATAAATATACTTTAGTGAATTATGGAGTATAAATTTAACCGGTTGATTAAATTTATTAAACGGAGAGATTAAATTTTAACGAGTGCTCCGATCATTCTTAAGAACTTCTTTTTTCAATAATTTTATAATGTTTATATGTATTGTAAAATTTTATCTTTCTCTTTTCATCTTCTTTTTTTCTCTTTATTTTTTTTTCCTTTTTCCTTTTCTTTTCTTAATGAATCCACTTTTTTAGAAAAAATTATTTCGCACGTCATAGAGTTCGTTAATTATTATCTACACGACATACACCTTATTTGTATCTTTCTAATTATTCCAATTCAACAATATTAGCTTATTAAAATTTTCACATTTGATATTATGCATATATACATACATACATACATATATACATACATATATATATATATATATGTCTATTACATTATGTTAATTTATACATTATATTATTATATTATATTTTATATTATACAACATTTTATTTTATATTTATTATATAATATTATTAGACGTTCGATATTATATATATATATATTATATGATATTATTATATTATATATATATGTATGTATATATATATAAAAATATAAACATTAATATGTTTCAGCATGACACGTTGGAGTTAACACCCACGAGACGATACGATACGATACTCAGCGAGTAGCTACTATAAGAATAGATTTTCTGTCGTACGAAAACGTTCGACGATTATATCTATCCATCTACCTATCTATCTATCTATCTATCTATCTGTCTCTATCTCTCTCTCTCCTTCTCTCTCTCTCTCTTTCTCTTTCTCTCTCTCTCTGTTTCTCTCTCTCTCTCTTTTTAAGCGTACCTGACTGCCCTAACGTTTCTCGTAAGCAACGCGTCGTTATACTCTCTCTCTCTCTCTCTGTCTGTCTTTCTTTCTCTCGTGCTGCCTAAGGCATGTCTTCGATGGCGAACACGCTGTTAAATATAGCGAGGGCATTCATAAATCAGGCGAATACCGGCGATGTTAAAGGGGCGGTCGTCTTGCGTGGGCTGACCAGGCGAATGCGAATGCGTGGTGGAACGTTAAGGCAGGCATAATAACTGTGTGCACGAGAAAGAAAGAAGGAAAGACAGAAAGAGGAACAGAGAGAGAGAGAGAGAGAGAGAAAGAGAGAGAGAGAGAGAGAGAGAATGGAGAAAACTAAATTCTCAGCGTTATGGACCACCCCTAGATAAACCTTATCTTTTCTTCTCTCTCCCTTTTTCTTTCTTTTTTATCAATTTTTTGTTTATGGATTCGATGAAAATACCTCACAAATTTCTATTCGGTCAGCGGATTCTCGGTTGCGATTTAAAATCTTTTGTACTTAGTTTCGATATAATTATGATTTATTTCTAATAGAGAATAAAGAAAAACTAAATTCTTAATATTGCGAACCACCCTTCGATGAATTCTCTCTCTTTTCATTTTTTTCTTACTATCGTTTTCTCTCTTCATCAATTTTTTTATCTTTTTTCATTTAATCATCGACTCGATAAGAAGATCTATCACAAATTTCGTTTCGATCGATAAGATATAAAATCTTCTTTACTTAATTTCAATATAATTACGATTAATTTGATTATGAGCTTTATTTCGAATCAAATGGAATCGTCAGACTGATGAAATACAATTTTCCATCTTTCTCTCTCTCTCTCTCTCTCTCTCTCTCTCTTTGTATGGCTTCTTTTCTTTTATTCGGATGAGAAGAATTGAGAAATATCGAAATCAATCTGTATGATCGATGATGGTACAAGAGAATAGCACCCTTGTGAAAGACCGAGTTGAATAAGACAAAAAGAATAAAAGAAAGAAAAAGAAAAAGAGAAACAGAAAGAGAGAGAGAGAGAGAGAGAGAGAGAGAAGGATAACCATTTATGGTATTGATGTTAGCACAGAAGTGGGTCATCTTTGGATTCGTAGGTGTCTCGGTTGGTCGTCAATGATTATTCACGGCAGGTTCTATTCATCCGTCCTTCCGGAGTACTCTCTTCCTTCTTACGTCATTGAGAGTAAAATAAAATAAAATGAAATAAAAATAAGAAAGAGAGAGAGAGAGAGAGAGAGAGAGAGAGAGAGAGAGAGAGAGAAAGTAATAGAAAAAGAGAAAGATAGAAGGATAGAAGGATTCTGATTCTAATATGAAACTAGCAAAGCGCGTACAGTGCTCACAGCTCTCGGGTGGCGCTCGTCCAAGTGGCTCTTGCGAGCCATCAATCTTCGTTTTATCTTCTTCTCAATGGCCGTCGTCTAGTCGTCGCTCTAGGTGGGCGTGATGTTTGCATCTTTAACGACGACGATCATTCCAAAGTAACCGTTACGTAATCCTTTTCTTTCTTCCTTCCTTCCTTCCTTCCTTCCTTCCTTCCTTCCTTCCTAACTTCCTTGCTTACTTCACTACGTTTAGAGACGTATGTTTCTTCGACAAAAGATATGATGGTGAAAGTGTAGGATATCGATTGGACCTTACGGTCCAATGGTTTCGTTAATTGCTTCACTTTTATCTTCTATTAGTCCTTTTCATTTTTTTTTTTTTTTTTTGGTTGTTGTTTCCTTTTTCTTCTTTTTTTTTTCTTTTTCTCTTTCATTCATTAATTCATTTATTTCGTACGTACATCCTCGCTCTACGTTTTCGCAATATTTAACTGGAACGATTGAACATAGTGATTGAGTAGGACAACCGTTCGATTGTTATTGCTTGAAAGTGAATTGGAAATGAAATTTTCGATTGGATCGATGAATTGCGTAGTTGTTTGTGCAGTGTTTGTGTAATGAGTGTTTAAAATTAGATGATGATGGGATGGACAAAAGGGAGAGGAACTAAAAGGTGAGAGAGGTATTATTATTGATAGAAATTAATCGGTATTAAACGATTAATATAGACAAGTGTTAAGTTCGGTTTAAAATTCGATAGGTCTAATGAAAGTTCGAATAAATTCGTCAATGTACGAAATCAATTAATGCGAATGCAAATAAAAGGAAAGATTTATTTTAGAAGTGGACGATCGAAGTGTAAATTAGATCGAAAGGATAAAAAAATTGTTTGATAGAAAATAAATCTGTACAACACCGAAATTAGATAATCCTAATTCGAATAGATCAATTTCGAGTAAATCTCCAAAATTAGACGACCTCATTCCCGTATTAATCGTTTCTCACTAAACTTTTATAAACATACGAACGATACATTAATAAATTCAAGGAAGATAATTTTGGTATTTTTTATGACCAAAAAGAAAAAGAAAATAATCACTATCGCACTTCGTCCTCGTAATACCATGCGTTTATGTGAAACGTGAAAACGTGGTTACCGTGGGCAGTTGAAATAACCGAGATCAATGTAAAAACATCTTAGAACTTGAGAAATGAAGATGAAGGGGAAGAAACCGAGGAAAAGAGAAGGAAGTTAGTGGGTAGTACACGTGGCGACGAAAATGTGTTCTGTGAATACGAGGCCACTGTGGGAATGATTAATGTCCTTGGACGTGGAAACAGAGTAAACGAATTTGTTCGTATATTCTCTTACACAATTTTGCAAGAGCAGTTAAGCATAGATAAGTCTAATCAGTTACGTCGTTCGATTTCTCATTAACATTACTTTATTCGAAACCAATCGTGAAAAACGAAACAAATACAATCTACAACAATGTAAACAAATCATTTTTACGTATAAATTATTTTACAAATAAATATGCACGTAAAATAATAAAAATTAATGAATATCTATTGAATGCCTACAATCTTTTTCTAATCAAATAAATCTTGTCATATTTTGTAATTCAATTTTAACGAAGAACCATAAAACATTACAATAAGAATAATGAGTGTCCTTTAATCTTCACTTTTGTTTTTCTCTTTTCTTTCTTTCTTTCTTTTTCCTTTCTCTCATTTTTCTTTTTTTACTTCTTCTTATATACTTTTTATTAACGTCGGTGGTGCAACGAGTTGGCCGAAAGTATCGCTGGCGGGATTATGGGATTAGGGGTAGGGGTTTAGAAGAAGGTGTTTTAGTGAGAGAAGGGCGATGTGATCTACCGTGCTAATACTCGAACAGTCCCGAATGGACACGCGATAAAAGCGATTGCTTTAAAGTAGCCTCGTAAACTATACACTCTGGCGTTCAGAAAAGGTTCCTTAGAAAATAACGAGGCACCCCTCGACGATTTATTTGCCCTCTGACTACCGGCACTCGCGAATAAAGAAAGTAAATCGACCCATTCTAATTCGTCCATGTTGGCCCAAAGAAAATTCATTCTCTCTCTCTCTCTCTCTCTCTCTCTCTCTCTCTCTCTCTCTCTC
>NC_057687.1:7639669-7656597 GCF_014466175.1 Vespula pensylvanica | reverse complement strand
CTCTCTCTCTCTCTCTCTCTCTCTCTCTCTCTCTCTCGCTCCCTCTCTCTCTTTCTATTCTCTGAAGATATATTACATTTAATTATTATTACACCAGTCTGGTACAATGGAATTTAAAAAATTTACGTCTTCCCATCCTTTAACTCCTTCTATTCATCTTCGAATCTATCATATGGATTCTAAAGATATCGAAGAAATACGCGCGTTACGGAGTTATTTCTATGCAAGAAAAATATAGAAGAGATTAGAAGAAGAAGATTAAGATGGATACTAACGTATAGAGAAAGAAGAGAGAGAGAGAGAGAGAGAGAGAGAGAATTTGTTATACGTACGTATTGAGAACACTGTGACGTCACTATCATCTTTCGCTACATTAGAACGTACGACTTCGCATGGAACTTACGAAATCAATGAAGTATCTTTTTGAAATAAAGTAAAAAAAATTGTTTATCTTCTTTTATCATACGCTATCTTTCTCTTTCTCTTTTTCTCTTTGTCATTGTCTTTCATTCTCTCTCTTACTGTTTCTCTTTCTCACATACACACACATACATACATACAAACGTTCACATTCTTTCTTTCTCTTCTTTATCGTCTCTTCTCTTTTTATCTCTCTCTCTCTCTCTCTCTCTCTCTCTCTCTCTCTCTCTTACACGTACATATATACATATACTTTCTCTCTCTCTCTCTCTCTCTCTCTCTCTCTCTCTCTCTCTCTCTTACACGTACATATATACATATACTTTCTCTCTCTCTCTCTCTCTCTCTCTCTCTTTTTGTCTATATCTCTCCGTTGCTGTCTTTCATAGTAGAAGCTGCAATTTACAGGCAATTGAGCACATTCAAGCATACATGTGTGTGTATATATATATATATATATATACACATATAGGTATGTATATATATATACATATATATATATATATGTATATAAGTAGATATATACATAAGTCTGATGCTTAGCTCACGTATGCAGGTAGCCGAGAAGACGTCGATTATTTATAGTCCGTTGCACTTACAAATGTGCATCGTGCCGGTGTACATGGACTCTCGAGAAGGTAGAGACCCTTTCGTCGTCGATAGCATCGACTTACTTTCCGCGAGCGAAATACAGACGTGAAGGTGAATCTCTTGCCTAAATTATCTTCGACCAATTCGATTGGTTCTTTTATCTTGCTATCCCCATTTTTCTTTTTTTCTTTTTCTTTCTTTTCATTTATATTTCTTCTTTTTCTTTTTTCTTTTTTTTGCTTGATCTTGTTTATTCGATCAAAAGGACGAATGATTGACTCCTAATTAGAAAATAATTATTTTTCGATAACGTTCGATTAGGATTAGTTAAATAATATTATTTTTTTTTTGTTTTGAATTGATTTATATTAAATTTTGATAAAATATTTATGTCGTTTATTAAAACATTTTATAGCGATTATTATGCGATATAATTAATATCTTTATTTTAACAGTATTATATATTAATTAATTACATTCTAAATGGAATAAACGATAAATCTATCTATCAATTTATTTATCAATCTATTTATCCGTTTATTTATATAATAAAATATTAATCAAATGAAAATTAAATATATAAAAGATTCATTAAAAAATTTGGAAGAAAAATATGATATTAAATGAAACAACATTGCGATCCAATTAAAACAACAATGAGATATTTGTGATCTATCTATTTATCCATATAATTAGATATCGATTGAAAAAACATTAAATATATAAACAAACATATAAATCGTACAAATTTCGAAGTGGAAACGGATGTTAATTTAAATTATATATAATTACATTGCAGATTCAAATTATACTTATCCATTGATCCAGTTCTACGCGAAATAAAATATCTATTGAAAAGAATATCAGAGACCGTTCAAAATTCAAGACAAAAAAAAAGAGAAAAAAAGGAAAGGAAGAAGAAAAAGAAGAAGAAAAAAAGAGAAAGAAAGAAAGAAAATAAACACATTCAGAAAATTGAATGATTCGGAGTTTCAAAATAAAAAAAAAGAAAAAAGAAAAAGAAGCGCTCGAATTTCGTCGAAAAAATATTGACGTTCAATGGAATACGTTTGAAAGATTTAAAGGCGTAAAATCCCAACGTACTTACTTCCTTTCCAGCGAATTTCCTTCATCGTAGAGAGTTTTTTCATTCATAACAGGGAATACTGAGAAAGACAGGAAGAAGGAAATGATAACAGGTGGAAAACAGAGAGAAGAGAATGACGGCATATGTAAGTTCTACGAGATCGTGGAACAAAATATTTACTTTCGCGTATCGTATATAAGATTGCCGATCTAAGAGCTGAATATAGAAGAGTTAAGGATTAGAAAATGGTCCACGAGGCTTTCCAAATTTATCCAGTTATTTGTTTGCTCGTTCTGCCGACGTCGTAACGTCAGAGAAAGAGAGAGAGAGAGAGAGAGAAAGAGCTAGAGAGCTAAAGAGAGAAAGAGAGAATACAGACTATCCACCGAAAACGTCACCAACACGATAATACGACGAAGAAAATTCTATTTTCGATCCTACTCGAAATAGATACTCTAGAATTGTTTGTGTAGTCTATACATTTATATATATGTGTGTGTGTATCTATATATAAAAACAAGAGAGTGAGAGAGAGGGAGAGGGAGAGATAATATTCACGTACTTAGTAGCTTATCGCTTTTGCATAGAAACTAAAGATCTCAGAACAGATCTTGATGACGTATTGCATCCGCGGTGTATCCCAAGTATATAGATCGAATTTTTGGAAGCGAGTTTCGTATCCGGGAAAAGAGACGCAAATATATATATATATATATATATGTGTGTGTGTGTGTGTGTGTGTGTGTGTGTGTGTATATATATATTACTATTTATATATATATATATTATATCTATTTAAATATATAAAATTAAATAAAATATAATATGTACGCGCGTATCAAAAATAGACACTCTTTGCAATTAATTTCTTTTTCATTTTTTCAAAATGATAATCCATTAAAATTTTTATTCTGAGAAAAGAGAAATATAAGACAAAAGTGAATTAGTTTTAAATTTATCCAAGGTATGTCGTTTGACAATAATTTGATATAATCGATCTTTGCGATACGATCGAAGGTTTAGGCTACTTCAATTACGGAATTATTAGCTTTAAAATACAAGCCTTTCGAAAGAGAGGGAAGAAAGAAAATTGTAAAGTTGGTCCATATACGGATGTTGCTTTTTACGGATTCAGTGACCCCTGAATTCGAAATCTGAATCTCGCAAAAAAAAAAAAGGAAAAGAAAAATATTATTTCGTAAAGTCCAGCTGTTCTCGATATTGTTATGTACAGTTAACAGGATGATATCTCAACCTGTTAACTGTGTAAATTTTTTCACTATATCTATATCTACGTTATATAGCAAAAATTAAATGATGACGAATATAATCGAGTCAAATGCAAATTATATAGAGTTATCGTAATGAAATTGAATTAAATTATAACGAACGATAGGAGCAAAATTTTGTTACGATAAAAAATAGTACAATAATAATAAAAATTAATACAATTCAATATAGATCCGCACGATCATAGACAATTTGTATTGCCTTACACTTATCGTGTCGTGTCTACGTCGTTTCCGCATCGTTTCCGCGTCACCCGCGTCGTTGACTCGTCATGTTCGTCTCGTGTTCGTGTCGTGTCAATGTCGTGTAGGTATCGTGTCCGTGTCGTGTTCGTTTCAAGCCTGTGTGCCGTTTCCGCATCGTTTCCGTGTCGTATCTGTTTTGTTTAAATAGCGGACATAATTAATAACAAATGTCCTTGGATATTAAGTCGCTATAAAGAAGACACAAAATTTTTTAACGACAATGACTGCTGACTGCTGTGTTTAATAAATTTTTTCTTTTTTTATTTCGTCAATATCTCGATATCGTTCAAAAATGCTTTTGTATAAAAATTTACAAATATTTTTTTTTCAAATTTCGCAATCTTTTATTATATATATATATAAATATATATATGAATTGGCAGGTTATTTTATTTCCTATCTTGTTAATTTTTTTCTTTTTGTATTTTTTAATAAGAAAGAAATAATTTTTACTTTATTATTCGTCACATCTTATCGAGCAATTTTAGCTAATACACACGCGCACGTTCATATATCTACACACACACACATATATATATATGTTACGTATATACTTGGAAATATTTACATGTACACAACATACGCATAAGGTGAAATATTACCATGTACGAGGAGACGTGTGGAATTCATAAGATTAAAAGATAACGCGGTTTGCGATAATTATTAACAAGATCTCAGTGTGACTCCGCCATTATTACTTCGATGACAAAGTCTCTGACAAGAACCGAGTCGGTAGTCAAGCTCTTATTAAAAGAGTAGCTTCTTATTAATCTTCCTTGGCATTGGAAATAAAAGAAATAAAAAGAAAACAAAGAAAGAAATAAAAATCCACTGAGAAACGAGACCTGCCGTTAAGATAAAATCTTTAAATCACATATACATATGTGTAAGATTGTTTGTATATATATATATATATATATATATATATATATATATATATATATATCTATGAATGTGTTTCTACATTACAAACGCATAAACGAATTCTCGTAAATTATTTAGATATCGTCCCACATTTGTTTTCGTACGTTATTTTAATTTCATAATTTTTGTTTTATTTTATTATTATTATTATTATTGTTTTTTTTTAATGAATTATTTCAATATTTTTATTTTCATTATCTCTTTCGTATTCATTACCTTATTTCACATATTGTTCGTAATTTTATTTTCATCAACCTCGTACTTGTCATTCTATTTGACATAAGAATTGTTTCTTTTTTTTATTTCTATTTACGTTACATTCATGGTCACCATTTTTCTTCTTTTATCAATTTTATTTACAATTGTTGTTTTATTTCGTGCGTGTGGGTGAACGAATTTTAAGAAGAAAAGAAATTGTTAACGAAGTGGAGGTTTATGATTAAAAAATATAAAATATGGACGAACTTATTGAAGTGATTTTCTTCGAAAATAAAAATAAAATGCGATAGATATTTCACCAAACATGGCTGGTTCTTTTCTTGAGCAATCCTTGTACGGGCTGAAGGGACGGCACTTGCAAAACATCCTTAACGATTTTAATTAACTCCGTTAGCTTTAGCAGGAGAGTCTCTCTCTCTCTCTCTCTCTCTCTCTCTCTCTCTCTCTCTGTTTTTCTTTTTCTCTCTTTCTCTTGCTCTTTCTTTACGTACGCAAATGTACAGGCTGACTATACCGTTAGTCTTCGTTAGAAGAGAAAAGTCTTGGTTCGGTACTTCTCCTCGAATGTTATTCGACGAAACTTTGAAAATAAGAAAAAAAAAAAAAAGAAAAAAAGAAAAAAGTTCGAACGATAAAAATTTTGTGATTCGATTAGTTATCTAATTAATTTTTTAATTATTCGATCAAACTGATTTTTATTACTACTATTATTTAATCAATGATTCTGTTCAACTCGAAGGAACTTAAATTAATTTAAAAATAATGACTCATTTGCGTTACATATTTTTTTTTTGGTTAATTCTTGGTTAATGTAATCTAAAAAAAAAAAAATGTTCGTTTATTCGTTCACTCGATTATTATATAAAAATAATTATAATTAATAAAAATCAAGATATAGCTTTCGTTATGGATTTTAGTAGAAATTTTATAAATAAAGAATCAAAGATATCTTGTAACATAGATTATATTCCTATAAATAATATAAATTAACTTTGATGTACATATATATATATATATATAAAATTTCATACACGCACATAACATCCTTGCTAGGATTGTTGGGCGTGTCAGACGTCAGTGGGTCGACGAGCAGAACGTATCGCGATAACGTGTTTCTAGGTCACTCACCGTGTATATATACAAGATCAACGTACTCGTTTCTTTATCTTGAAAATAAAAAAAAAAAGATATATAGAGAGAAAGAATAAGTGAGAGAGAGAGAGAAAGAGAAAAAGAGAACTACAAAAGAAAAATCATTTATTTCTTATTCTCTCTTCCAGAACTATAAAAAAGAACAAGTAATTTATTTGTTAGTAACTATAAAATAATTATCGATATTTATTTTTAAAATTGATAATTTCCGTAAAAAAAAAAATTATACACACACACGCACACACATATATTCACACATATACATACACATATACATATACATACGTATAAAAAATAAATATTAAAAAACAAATCTATACGTATGCATATTTTTATTGTAATCGATTCTTACTAACCGATTGATAATCTTCAAAAGAAAAAAAGCAAGAGAGAAATAGAGAAAGAGAGAGAGATGCCACGTGAACAAAACTTATTAACAGTATCGTTTTCTACTATCTCATTTAACTGGACTATTAACCTTGCATCTTGTCTCGTAAATTTCCTGTTAACGGCTAGAGCAAAAGCTTCCTGGCTTACTCGCGAGCCAACGATGCCAATGAAGAAAAAAAAAGGACTCAAGTTATCGCAGTATATACTCTTTAAAGAGAGAAAGAATTCTATCGTCCACACACACACACACACACACACACACACACACACACACATACACACACATACAAATCTATTTTTTAAATAAATTTTTTCATTTGTTCTTGAAAGTTAGTCGAGTGTCTTGCAGGAAGGAAACGTTTAAGAAAGATAAGGAACCGTGTTAATTGCCTTTCCATTAAGTTGCGAGAACAAAGGGCACGTGCTTAAGAGAGAGAAAAAGAGAGAGAGAGAGAGAGAGATAGGACATTAGCAACCGGTCCGTGACCGATCATTAACGGTTAGAACAAACGGTAGCAAGCAACAAACGAAGATTTAACTCTTTTCGACTACGATCGACACGAATTAGTATTGTCTATGTGGTTGGACCCAAAGGCGTTGGTTGAACGAATACCGCGATCGATTTTACTGATCGATCGTACTCCCTCAATTCTCTTGGTTGTATAGACCTCTAAGAAATAGAGAAAAAAGAAGAAAAAGAAAAACAGAAAAAAGAAACAAAAATTTTCGTTAATTAACTTCCTACACTATAGCGAACTCGAATCGGCGATCACGTTCTTATGGTGAAAGCAATTAATTCGTTGTTAAAACAAAATCGTGTTTTCATTTGTTGTTATTTATTTATTTATCTGTTTATTTGTTTATTTATTTTTTTCAGGAGATTGCTCTCTAATAATATTATTTGCCGTTAAATAAGATGCGTATTTTCGTTTTTCTGAAGTTTTTTTTTTCTTTTTTTTTTTCTTTTTTGATCATTTATTTCCAACATTAAGTCGAAGTAAAAAAATATATTGTGATCGTGTTAGATGTTATAATTAATGAAGTTAAAAAATCTTGTGAAATTATTTTTTTCTTTTCTTCTTTCCTACTGAATATCACGCGAAGGTTATAGTATGTATCATAGGTCGTTTGAAATTCTTCTTGATCTCGGCTACAACGTAACATTACGATGAGCTGATGTTAATGTGGATAAAAAGTGACGACGATCTCAAAATGACATTTTAAATGACCTTGGAGGGATATGTATGTATATATTTATTATCGTCATCAGATATTAACCACCTTTAAAAGTCGTACAAACTTGTCTCGGTAATTTTCTTTCTTT
Organism: Vespula pensylvanica; assembly: GCF_014466175.1. Lineage (NCBI taxonomy): Eukaryota > Metazoa > Arthropoda > Insecta > Hymenoptera > Vespidae > Vespula > Vespula pensylvanica. Next base: position 7,648,955 of record NC_057687.1, on the reverse strand, counting down.
TCCTTTTTGTTTTTCTTTTTTCATAATTTCCCTTCGATAGTAGCTTTTTTTAAAAACTAATTTGGATGTTCAGATTAAGTGAGTCACCCTGGTACATACCTATATACGTATGTACATACATAGTATGTATATTTTCGTTATATTCTCTCCTAGGTAGATTGTTTTACAGTCGAAAGTTTGATTACGTACAGCTCGAAATGTTTAGTTTCATTTCGAGAGTTAGTTTTCTCAGTGGATCTTCTAGAACTAAAAAAAAAAAAAAAAGAAAAAGGAAAGGAAAAGAAAAAAAAGAGAAACAAAAGAAAAAAAAGAAAAATCCCCCAGGAGAAAGAAGGAAAAAAGTTAAAATAGAAGAAAAAGAAAAGCTTCGCGTATTTTCTGTTATCGTAATCCGCTTCTGTTTTATGAGACATGAACATTACTACTGTCGTGAATGTCTTCTTTGTTTTATTTTTTTGTATACAGCTCTTTTTCTTTTCTTTACGGTCACATCTAGAAGATCGGATAAAATTATAGAGAGATAGAGATGGAGATAGAGAGATAGAGAGATAGAGAGAGAGAGAGAGAGAGAGAGAGACTTGGCTAGGTTTGACGTCACGGTCTCTAACGGAGTTCATAAATTTTCTAGTCGAATTTAGAAAGAGGTGCTGCTTGCCTGCACTTACGTTACCCATTCAAAGTCCATGAAATGGTCAATGTATAATAATTCGTGTACAATTATTAGTATTAGATATTAGGTATTAGATATTAGTATTAAGTATTAATTAATTATTAATTTATTATCATTAGATATTGTTACTTTACATTGATTTTAATCTGATTTTTATTTATTATTATACTTTATATTACCAATATAAAAAAATAAATTTATGATACATGTATATATATATATATATATATATATATATATATACACATATATATATATATATATTATATATGTAGTTGATAATAGATAGTATTATGTATAGCATGGAGAAAACACACGACTAAGCTTTACATATATGGATAATACATCTCTATTTTATACTGAACTCGATGGATAATGGATCGTGGACCTTTTGGTGTTTGTTGTAAGTACGTACAACGCGGTAACAATATAATCGTGATCCCATGAGTGGTGCTCGCTTATAAAAGCGCTTTTGCAAAGGAATGGCCGTTCACGTGAGACAATATGCGGAAATCGTTTTATACGACGCGAATGCCCCAGGGTAGAAACCGAGCCACCATCACTACCACCACCACCACCACCACCACCACCACCACTATCACCATCACCACCACCACCATTATCGAATTGAGACAATGAGATCGATGCAAGATCGTAAGGACGACGACTTTCCATGATATATATGTAAGAGATTTTTTAATTATATTTTGTTTTAATTTATTTTATTTTCATTTTATGATTTTTATTAAAAAATTATTTAAAACTGTTGTTCGTAAAATTTTTGTTTTCGAAATTGTCTTGTCCGTTTTATTTGAAATTTTTGTACAAATTAAGACTCGATATTTCTTAATTTTTGTCAGTTGATATTTTTATATTTTTTGCTTCTATTTTCTTTTTATATTTTATTCGTATTCATCTTTAAAATGGCACCTATCTTCGTCAAAATCGATCAAAAATTACGTTTAAATTCATTCTTAACATAAACGGTTATTTTTATTGATGTTCTTCATAAAAAATAATTTTCGTGCAGTGACGCCCCTTGAAACTTAGAATGAAATAGAAGAAAGTCATACACCGGTTACTGATATTCATGTATTTCCGTGAAGTAGATGATGGTCTGCTTGTTTTTGTACGTATAAATTGATGTTCAAATTTTCGGAATCGTTTGAAACGCAAGAAAACGCTTTTCACGATGTTCAAACTACAAGAAAAGATATGATAAATCATTTGGGAATTTTAATGATCTTTAGACAGATGATTCTACGATTAAAATAACGAAATAGATGTTAAGCTATTCGTATCAATGAATTCTTGTTTATGAGATATTGTTAAATTTTAGAGTAGTTCAGTTTATATTTTATAAATTAGAAACGTGAAGATCTATGTAACAAGAAATATTTAGCAGAATTTCAAATATTTAGATTTATAAATCAGGAATCGTGGATTTGAAGAGGCTAAATAGATTTAGTCTCTTTTTTCTTTTCTTTCTTTTTTATTTTATCAATAACTATAAACTAATTTGTTCTTTTTCTTATTTCTCGTAGATCTTTCTAAATTCTCGTAGAGCATCTCGTTACTTTGATTTTTTAATTATTTAATAATAATAATAGTAGTGATAAAGTAGTATAAAGGAATATGGGTCTCCAGATGCAGTAACCTCCACGTGGTGAGACCTGGGTCGGTATTACTTACGATATATCGAAATTTAATACGATGCAAGTAATACCGGGCGAATGGCTGCATATTTCAGTGCATTTTGAAAAATCTCTTTTGATTCTAATTAAATATTAAAATAGTTAACATTTTGCATTGTTAATTATGCTTAACATAGATAAACAGATTAGATATAATAGAATTTTTTAATAATTCCTTTGGGAAGCACACTGAAAAATACTTATGTTATTCTTACTTATTCTTCATTCGTAACGATAATGAATAGTCTTAAGTAATTGATTATTTTCATTTTTCAAACCGTTTCTTTTTTTTTAATATAACATTTTTAAATAATTTATTATATAGTATGATACTATTATATTATTTTTTAGTATTATTATTTTACACTGTTATATCATGTGGACTTTCCTTTTTTTATTCTTTCAAAATTATTTAATCATAGGATTCGTTAATATACGTGTCTGTGTAATTCATATTATCTTGTATTCTATTCTCTCAGAATTGTTTCATAGAAGTTCCATAAAAAATATATGTTAACTCGAGTCGACCGGGATAGAAAGTCGTTTCTACGAATAAAGGACGGCTACTACACGTGAGCGAAGATCTCATTACGTCTCTCCCGCGCTTTTGCATAACGCGAATTTGCATCGTTTGACATTTATTAAGAATACGAGTGCACACTAAGTCTCTACTTCGACATCATCGATTCGTGATTTATAATCGATAGACTCGTAGTGATAGACATTAAAAAAAAAAAAAAAAAGAAAAAAAGAAAACAAAACAAAAATGAAAAAAGAACGCAACAGTACATTTCTTTTCGTAAATGTAATTTAGTTTCTTCTTCAATACACATCTTTTTAATGCAAATTCCTTTCCTCTTTCCTCTTAATCCCTTCTCGTTGAAACGCCAAATTCTTTTTTCTTCGTCAAAAAGAATCTAAATTCGTTCTCTCCTATCACGCGAATATATCTTTCTTCGTCGATAATAAAATGATTTTTCTTGAATTCCTTTCTTCTCTTTTCTTTTTTTTTTTTTTCTTCTCCTCCGATGCAAAATTTTCTTTTCTTTTCTTTTCTTTTCTTTTTCTCTATTTTCTCCTACGTGAAATATATTTTTTCCTCGACGAAAATACTTCTCCTCGGGAATATAAAATATTTTTCTTTCGTTGTTATTACTAATCGACGAGGCCTTTTTAAACGAACTATCGAATTAAGAATAATTTTTTATTTCGTCAGATTCATCGATATTATATATGATCGTTTGAAAAGACTAAACTATAAGGGTTATTCAGGCTCGACTCGTAACGTCGTTTGATCGAACGGTTTTATGTACCTTCGATCGTGCCAACCCGACAGACGTCGAAGAATGCGAACGATTGCGAACGACCCACCCATTTGCATCCTCTTATTTTTTTTTCCGAACGAAAAGACACGCATCGTGGTTTCTCTTCCTCCCTCTTGCACAATCGATCTTGGCACCGAACTCGATGGCGCCGAGTTTGACCTCTGTTCTTTATTTTTCTCGTTCGGTGTTTACCCTTGTTTTTCTTTTCTTTTCTTTTCTTTTTTTTTAAATCATCATCAATCATCATCCTCGTCGTCGTCGTCGTCGTCATCGTTGTTGTCGTCGTAATAATAAAAATGATTATTCATTGATTTGTCATCTTCTTTTTTTATTCGATGTTTACCTTTGCTTTTTTTTTTTATATCATCAACGTCATCATAATCATCATCGTTGTATATAAATAAGAAGGAATTATTAATTGCTTCATTATCTAATTTTTTTTTCTTCAATGTTTAGCTTCTTCTTTTTATGTATTTACGATATAACCATTACAATCATAATCAACAAAGTGATTAATTAATTCGTCATCTTTTCTTTTTTAATTCGATGTTTACTTTCTTTTTTTTTTTTTATACGATCATCATTATCCTCATCATCGGCATCATTATCGTATACATGATCGAAAAAATTATTGATTCAGTTCATTATCTAATTTTTCTCTTCTTTTTTTAGAATACGATCAATTTTACTTATAACATGATCATTGTTACATAGTCGTAATAAATAAAAAGAAAATTATCGATTAATTCGCTCTTTTTTTTTTCTTTTCTTTTCTTTTCTTTTCTTTTCTTTTCTTTTCTTTCTTTTCTTTAGAGGGAGAAGAAAATAGTGTTTGTATGTTTGAGATTTCATCTAACGTATAATAAATCTATAATGCGTTTAGTATAGGATATTATTAGGCAGAGAAGGAGCAAGTTGCAGTCACGAACGTTTAGGACAATGAGCAGTTGGCGAACCATAGGTGAAAGCAACACCGATCATCTTCGAAAGCGAGTCGAACGTTAACTTAGAGAAAGAGAGAAAGAGATAGAGAGACAGAGAGAAATAGAGAGAGAGAGAGAGAAAAAGAGAGAAACCGATACCAAGAGAGAATCTACGAGGCAAGAAACAATAGACAGCCAATTACCCCTTTGAAAGGTCCAATCTCTTCCGATTGGCTAACTTGGAGACTTCCGAGCTAATGTCTCTACCTGCTGATCGTATTCTCACTAATTTCTCGATTTTCCATTGGCAAAGTAATCCAAGAAATTAGAGGATTCGAAAAATGATTAAATTAATGGTTGGCTTGACGAAAATGTTACATTGAGTTTTAATGATTCCTTCGAACAATTATTGTTCATTTTTAAATAGAATCGAATATCCTGATCACTGATAAGATTATTATTTCGATTTAATTGATAAATTTTCTAACGAGAATAATTCAAATGTATTTGAGAAAATATAATATAACAAGCAAATAGTAATAAGTAATTACAGATTTTCTAATATACGCGCGTTTGTAAAAATAATTTCGTTAAATTAAATAAAATATATATATATATTGTTTATAATTTACAATTTTTAATATATCATACTATATATTATATATAATGATTTAATATATTATACTATACAATTTCTATATAAAAATAAATGTACATGTATATCTTGATCTTTTTAATAGATTAAGAATAGAATTCTTGTATATTTTTTTCTCTATATTTTTCTTTCTTTCTCATTAAAAAAAAAAAAAAAAAGATATAAAAAAAAAGAGAAAAGAAAATAAAAATAAGGAAATACGACTATCTCGATCGTGCTTCTGGACCGGTGATAATTAGAAGTGATTATCTTACTACTAGGTAAGAACAACAACTTTCTACGATCGAACAATGGTCGACGATAAATAGTGGACCACCTATAGTACTCTCCTTTATAACAGCAAAAGATTATTCTAAGTTAAAAGGGGAGGTTTTAAAATTACCCACTTCGACTTTCGATCGTTTCGTCCTCCATCTTTTTATCTCTTTCTCTCTCTCTCTCTCTCTCTCTCTCTCTTTCTTTCTTTCTCTTTTTTATTCCTTCTCTTTCTATCTTCGCCATTCGACTCTAAAAGATTTATTATCTAAATTTCTATGTGCTCTCGCGTGGTGATCGTTAAATTAATACTTTCAAGAAGAAACGCTTTTCTAGATACCGCACGATACGATATCGATACATCTCCTTCGATCGAAATAATACACTTTCGCAGTCGATTTTCATGGAGTAATTTTTTATCTTTTCTCTTTTTTCTCCGACCAAGATCTTCCGATCTAAACTTACGTATCATAGATTTCTCTTCTTATGTGATACAATTTTTAAACGGGAAGAACACTTAAGGATTGATTTATCATTTTGGATTTTGATAATTCGATCGAAATGTATTTTTTAGAATAATTATATCCTTTTTTATATATATGTATACTTTCTCTTTTCTTTCTTTTTTTTTTTTAACAAAGATTTCTCGATCTTATATATCTCATGGATCTCTCTCTCTTTCTCCCTCTCTTTTACATAAAATATGATTTTAAAGGAAATGTTAAAGATTCATTTTTGGTATTAAATTTCGACTATCTAAATGAAAATAAAAAAAAAATTAAGAAAGATCGCATTCCTTTTTATATTATTTTTCTTTTCTTTTTTTTCTTTTTTAATAGCAAATGTCAAAATTCGAATCGTAATGTCTTAAATGTGAAGAAGAATGAGAATGAGAATGAGAGTCAAAGAGAGAGAAAGAGGGAAAGAAAGAGAAAGAAAAAGAGAAAGAAATAGAGAGAGAGAGAGAGAGAGAGAGAGAGAAAGAGAAAGAGAGAGAGAGAGAGTGATAGTTTGCCAGAATCCGAATATCGGCGCCAGTGTTTCTAATTTTACGATCACAAATACGACTACTCGTTACGCATCGTCTCACAAGCTTCCCAGACGTTTTGCTTTTCTCGGCCTTTCGAAGAGAGGTACAATATATAGAACTCTTCTTCTTCGTTGTTATCAATTTACATTAGTATGTCCCTTGTTATAATATATAAACATTTTAATATAACAAAACATTCATATAAAAAGGGCAAATAAAAATCGAAGGTAGAGAAAAAATTTTTTTTATTCGTTTTAATGCAATTAAATTTTTTGTATTGAATTATTTTAATATGATTAAAATGAAAGTTTGTGATAAGATTGATTGGATATCTTTTGAGATCATTGAGATTGAAGAAAAAAAAAAGAAACAGAGGAATACTTTATCAATTTTTTTCCGACAGAGCTTTTATCGTTTTCGAAATAATTTTCTCGGACGATCACAAATAACGTCACATAGCTTTGTTCGATAGTACGTAAACATGAACTCTTATCACCATTTAAGAATGCATATCACATTAGTCACTCATTTGTGATGAATAATTAACGAGTTAATTGTCTCGAAACGATATCAGATCGTCGTGATAATCGTGCGAGAATTATAACGATAATTTAATTATTTTATGTGCAAATTTTAATTTTCTCTTTGTTTTTAAAATTAATGAAGAATATAATCGTTAATCGTATATAGTTGCTTTCAATGAAGTTTTTGCTTTTTCTGAAAAAATACTTTTCATTTCGATGAAGTAAGCGTTTATATTTAGTCATCGATAAGTATGTACGTGTCTGCATAACTGTTTAAATATGTCTGTGCGTGCGTGTATGCGTGCGTATGTGAATGCGTGCATGCGTATGTATAAATATCAAACAAACCAGAAAATATGTTTCTTGCCTGAATATTCAACATTGGTACATTGACATCTATCTTTCTTAGATTATGTCAATGAATATTTAAAATAGAGAATTATATAAATAAATTTTTTATTATATTCAATGACATATTCATTGACATTCTAAACGAAATATTATTATTTTTTAATATCAATTTTTTCTTGATTATATTGATAAATATTTAAAATAGAGAATAAAAACAGAAAAAATATATATATATATATCAAAAGCAAAATTAGAAGGTATTAAAATTATAATATTACAAAATAATGATATGGATCGTTATCAATGTCTTCTAAATCATGTCGAAAAAGAAAAAAAAAAAAAAAAAGAAAAAGAAAATTATATTTATATAAAAACAGAGTAAAAATATTAAAAAATAAAATATTAATACTCTTTATAATATCGGAGTCGACAATCTTGGAATGAATTTACAATCCTTCCTGGCCCTCCAGCTGATCTCAAAAAAAAAAAAAGAAAAAGAAACAAACATTTTTAAAATACCTTCCAAGTTAGATTTCCTGATTCCAGATGTCAGAGGAAAATATATACCGAACACCAAAGGAAGACGATATCGAAACGATCAAGAAAAAAAGATCTAGAGAGAAAGGTCTAGGAAAGGTTCAAAGTTCTCCTAAAGAAGCAACGAAAGAAAGTACGCACAATGCTAGGAACTCTAACACGTATACACGCAGAGACATACACACTGTTCACTGTTAACCTGAAACTTCGAAAAAAAATGAATTGAAAACAAATAATAATAACAAAAAAATAAAAAAAAAAAAGCATTAATACGCAAAGAAAAAAATTACAAAATAAAATATCGTCTTATTTATTCTATCATAATAATTGATCAATTCTTATTTGTTTCTTTTTTTCTTCCTTACATCAGTCAGTAAAATCATAATGACAATGCTTGCAGGTATATCGCTAAATTACATTCCATTAATAATACTCGTCACATTTCTTCGTTACACTTCCAATGCTAATATTTCACGAAATAGATTGCAGATCCTTTTCTTTATTTCTTTCTTTGTTCCTTTCCATAGCTTACACTTGAAATTCATAATTTTTTTTCCATATATTCAAAGCGAAAGAAACACGGCATGCATCCCTCGAGTAGTGCCCAGAGGGTGTTGTTCAGACGTCGAACGAACGAACGAAGGAAGAGTTTAAGTTTTTTTTCGGAGAGAGAAGGTGACCCCTTGAGATGTAGCTGGAGAACAACGATAAGGCAAACTCCATAACATAAGATGGGAATAAAAATTTTCTCTTGGTGTTGAATCTTGACTTTAAGAAGAGAATATAGAAATGGTAGTGGTAGGTAGGTAGGTGGATAGGTAGGTAGGTAGGTAGGTAGGTAGGTAGGTAGGTAGGTAGGTAGATAGGTAGGTAGGTAAGGTTTAACTCGTAAGCTCGAAGGAACCCTAAGGAACGTATCCAAAGCCGTATCCAAAGCTGAAAACGAAAGACGAAGAACCAAAGACACAACGATGAAGAGGAGTAGAACGAAGAAGAATATAGTTGGTCTTGAAAGGAATAGGATGGCCCTCAGGGAGTGCGAGAGAGCATCGGGAGTTATGCGCATGTATTAAATTTCAACTCTCGCCTGAGGCCAGACACGCTGTGGCTGGTTCCTGCCTTCCAACCTGAAAGGTGCAAGGTGCAGCGAGCCGACCTACGACCTTGGCAGTCACGACTAAGAGAGTCCACCAGTTCGCACACATATGTATGTATCAAACTCTTACATACATACATATAAATATATATATATATATATATATGTATGTATATATGTATGTATGTATGTATGTGTGTACTTGTGCGTTCACCAGGATTACCGC
>NC_057687.1:7632169-7637169 GCF_014466175.1 Vespula pensylvanica | reverse complement strand
CAAAATTTATATTCCAATTCTAAATGATTATTATAATTCTATAATCATGTTTAGATTATACACATTTTTAATAAGAGTCCTTATAAAAATTGTTTTTCTTAATTTTATAATATTATCTAGTATTTTACATTCAATATCCAATTTTAATTTTAATTTTAATTTTATGATCAAGCTCCAATTATCTTCACATTGTTATTATCTCCATAAAATCTAATTCTCTTCGTTTTAATTTTATCTTTGAAAGTTAACCCATATCCGATTCTCTTTCTAATTCTAATTCTATGACCAAGCTCCGATTATCTGTATATTGTTAGTAAGCATCTTCATAAATTCTAATTCTCTTTATTCTGTAATTTTACCTTCGAAAGTTATATTCTAGATTCTATATCCCATATCCAATTCTCTTTCTAATTCTAATTCTATGATCAAGTTCTTATTATCCATATTGTTAACGAGGATCTTCATGAAGGCTACTTTTTTTTATTTTTTAATATACCTAACAAAACTAAATATTATGCTCCAATATTAAATATATCCAATTCTAATTCTACTTCTTATTCTAATTATAGGATCAAATTTTTATTATCATTAAATTATTAAAAAAAAAATGCTCTAAAAAACTACTTTTCTTCTTTATTATAACACATCCGCAAACAAATCCAACAATATTCAACAATCGATATCAGATTATAATCATAATTCTAAAGCATTCATTAAATTAAATCGATAAAAACCGTGATAAATTTCCTAGATCGATTTAATTCTACGAGTATAAAAAAAAAGAAAAAGAAAAAAACCTAACAAAAGATCCTTTTAAATGCAATATAACACAAAGTACAGAGTAAGTACAAAGTAAGAAAGTAAGAAAGAGGAGGACGTCTTTACTTACGCGGTAGACGTTATTCCAGTTAGGGCTTTTATTCGGTAAAAGAAAGATGGTAAAAAGAAGAAGAAGAAGAAGAAAAACAAGAAGAAAAAAAAAGAAGAAAAGAGAAAAGAAGAAATAAAAAAAAAAAAAGAAAAAGAAGAGGGGAAAAAAAAGGGTTGAGTTGTCGCGTCTCTTAGCTCAACATTGTCCCCCACACGCGTGGTGACGCGTCACCACGATAAATCGGCGTCGCAGCATCGTTTTATCGGTACACCCGGATCGTTTGTCTTCGAAGTAAGTCCGCGGAGGCGGGGTCCATGGCTCGAGGGTGTAAAAGAGCTGCAAAGGACGAGGTAATATGAGATTCAAGTACGGCCTACGAGAAATTCTCTAGCTAGCGGCTTAAACTCGTCCCATCTCTTTCTCTTTTCTCTCTTTCTCTTACTTCTCTCTATCTCGGTATCTGACTATCTCTTTCTTTCTCTTTCTATAGAGAAGAGTTGTCCTGAGGCGCCTCGCATGGAAATCCTAAACCCAAGCGTGTGCCTTTCAGCCCTTGTACCTGTCACCTCGTAATGTCGTTAACCAGAGCTCTCTTCGGCACGTAGACGCCGCCAGGATAAAAAGCATCTTCGATCCTTACCTTCCTTCCTTCCTTCCTTCCTTTCTTCCTTCCTTCTTTCCTTCCTTCTTTCTTGTTTTCCTTCCTTCCTTCCTTACTTCCTTACTTCCTTCCTTTACGCGAACGTTTATGTCGAAGAGTTGTCCGATAGACTAGAAAATTTCGAAAAAAAATACTGTGGTCTTCGTACGTTCTTATATTTGAGATCTATTATCTATTTTATTAAGATAGAAATATAATGTTTCTTTTTTTGATTCTTTCATTTTTATTTTATTTTAGTTTATTTTAGTTTAGTTTAGTTTAGTTTAGTTTAGTTTAGTTTAGTTTAGTTTAATATTTTTCTTTCAACTTTTTCGTTTCCTTCTTTTTATACTAATTTTGTTAGACAAAGCTATGATCGTGATATTTTCAATGCGACAGAATATTCTATTAACCTGTATTAGATTCTTTTATTTTTATCGTTATTTTTTCTTTTGTCTTTAATTTTTTTTTATTTTGTTACAGACAAAGCGATGTATCGTCTGTTCGTGAATGTTTTCAAGGAATTAATTCCTTTTACAAATTTGTATATCTTACTTTTTTGGGAGGAGGGTGGCGGGGAGGAAAGAGAGAGAAGGAACAATATCTCGAAATAATTTTTCATAAATCTTATAAATATGTAGGAAAATGACAAATCTTTAATATCACAATATGGATCAATATTTTTTCTTTTTCTTTTTTTTTTTTCTTTTTTTCTTTATCGATCAACCATTCTCATAATCGTCATCACGGTAGAATTCATGCATGAACGTTAGTGTAAGGGAGATGAAGAAGAACGTATTTTATTTTTGTATCGCGGCTAAGAAACACGTATTGCATTTGAAACCTTGGCCCGAATCCTTCTAGTTATTCGGCCAATCAGCTGTCCGTTAATATCCGATATCATCGTGACGAGACAACGAAGTAGATTATAATTTTGGCTTCGTTAGTGCTACGCGTAAAAACAAAACAGAAAAAAAAAGAAATGAAGGAAAACAAATATTTCGTTTCTCGTCTAATTCGAAAAGAATATGATCGATTGAAGACATAAAATAGGAGAACTTAAAGAAACTTCTTATTCAAAAATTTATTATTCGTTCGTCTATCGACGAAATTAAATTAAAGATAATAGACTTGAATATATATTTTCGATAATTTACGATAAATAACAATACATTTTCAATTTATATATTTTCAATATGAAAGCTCGTTGTAATGATAACAATTAATTGTTCTTCTTAATTGGTGAAAAAAAAAAGACCGTAGAAAAAAATCTTTTCAATAAATTTTTCTTATCAAAATCATTTTCAACAATTTTCTTTAATAAAAACGTCCTCCGCTTCCACCAAAAAAACAATAAATAATCGACGAATAATATTCAATCTTCGTCATAAAATTATAATCGACTTGGATATAAATCGATTTTGAGGATACAAAGAAATGGATGGATAAGAGAAAGAATCATATTTGAAATCTAACAAAAAAAAAAGAATTTATTCTTCATATCAAATCATCATCATCATCATCATCATCATCATCATCATCATCATCATCATCATCATCATCATCATCAACATCATCATCGTCATTATCATCATCATCATCATCGTCAATCATCATCACCATCATTCTCATTATTATTATTATTATTATCATTATCATTATCATCATTATCATCATCATAATCATAATCATCATCATCAATGTTACGATAACAAGTGACTAGCACTTTAAATACAGCGACCGATGTCTGCCGGAATTCGTGAATTCGTCGGTAAGACGCACACCTATACAGTATACACATACAATATACACTCGCACAACACACACACACATATATATAGATATGACCGATTATGAATAATTTCGCGCGCATTGGAATGTATTAATTAGATGCACAACCGGTCTCTCTTTCTTTCTCTCTCACTCTCACTTTCACTCTCTCTCTCTCTCTCACACACATTCTCTCGCTCTCTTTCTTTCTCTCTCTCTCTCTCTCTCTCTCTCTCTCTCTCTCTCTCTGTCTCTCTTTCTCGCTCGCTCTCTTTCTCTCTCACATTCCACACTTATCAGAATCTCTTTCATCCTCGTCACCCGACGATACGGAAGGCACACTGAGAAATTTACGCGATCTTCTAACGTGTACGATTAATTTCTTTTAATAATGCGTAACAACGTGCGTGTGTGTCTGTGTGTTTTATCGTAGGAAGTAAATTGAACGAAAATAAAAGGAGAGAATATTAGAAAAGAAAGAAAAGAAACGAAAAGAAAAAGAAGAAAAGAAAACAAACATTTTTTCGATTCTTCCCATACCCTCCCACTCCTCTCCATTCATGTTTTCATGCGACGTAATTTTCTTATTTTTTTCTTTTGTGCATTCAAAAAGAAAAGAAAAAAAATTTAATTTACACGCACACACACATATATATGTGTATATATATATATATGTATGTGTATGTGTATGTTCGAATCCTACTTTCGTTTTCGTAATTCCATTAAATTAGATAAGACAAAATTTGTCTAGTCTCTGGGACTATCAATTTCCTTTTCTTCTTCTTCTTCTTTTCTATCTCTTTCTTTTTCTCTCTTTTTTCTTATCTTATAATAACAGTAGCTTAGTAAAGTTAATATCTGCGCTATGTACACACTCTTAAAAAACTAGAGTTTTTTCTTTAGGAACATTAAAAAATCGTCGAATCGATGACGTTACGTCGACGAGAATCGAACCATCGTGAATCATACTCGAGCGATCGAACTCGAAAATTATTTTTAAAAAATATAATAAAAGAAAGAAAGAAAAAAAAAACAGAAAAAGAAATCCAATCGTTGGAAAGGAAGAATTTTTCTGTTATATCACGATATCTCGAGTATCGAATTCAAAAGGTCATTAATAACAATAACAACAACAACAACAACAACAACAACAACAACAACAACAACAACAACAACAACAACAACAACAACAATAACAACAATGACAACGACGACGACAACGACAACGATGACGACGACGATAAAAAAGTTTCGACGAAATAAATCGAAACGTACGATCGGAAACTCGTATCCAAAAATATATTTACAATAATTTAATCGTTTCATTTGTCATAATTTATTAAAGAAAAAAAAAAAAGAAAGAAAGAAAAACGAAACAAAACAAAAAAAAGACACAAAAAAGAAACAGAAAAATATTATAAATTTTATCGTAAAACAAAAAAAAAGAAGAAAAAAAAAAGAAAAAAGAGAACTTCGAAGGAAAAGAAATAAATGGCGGGAAAAATATGAAAGACTCTCGGGTACGTTTTGAAAGTGAATTAAGTACTGAGGTATACGCACACATACATAGATACATACATACAAACATCGAATGTACTCGCAACATTTGTATCGTTTCGATTATCGAACTCTCTCCCTACCGAGGGAGAAAAAATAACGAGAAAAAGAAAAAAAATAGAAAGAAGAAAGAAACATATCAAACAAAAGAGTAAGGAGTAG
>NC_057687.1:7592169-7627169 GCF_014466175.1 Vespula pensylvanica | reverse complement strand
ATGATGATGATGATGATGATGATGTGTATATATGAATGTTTTCTTAACTACCTCCACATATTATAAAATGAACAAACAAAAAGATAAGAGAAAAAGAGAAAGAAAGAGAAGAAATATTCTCTAATAGCAAATTTCAATTTTTGCCCTTATCCAAAATTACGATAATGATAACGATGAAAATAATAATGATAATAATAATAATCATATAATAATGCATAATTTGTATTCATGAACACAACGTTCGAGTGAGAGTCTTTAAGTTTCTTATGGAAAACGCTGTGTTTTCTGGTCGAGTCCGGACATTAACCGTGACCTTCTTGAATTTTTCTTTTTATTTTGTTTTTTTTTTTGTTTTTTTTTGTTTTTTTTTTTTTTTGCATAAGAACATTTAACAATAAGAATACCTCGAGAACAACTATATAATACAGTCCGTTCTCACAATATACGCATATAGATATATATACGTACATATATACAGGGCGTTTCATTTTAAACGATATAATCAATTATATCCGATACTATCGATTTTATAAAGAAATGTTTCAAACAAAATTTGCTACATTTCGAAATAATAATTTAACGCGTATTGACACAATAGTATACGAAGTCCTAATTCTTTTTGAATAAATAAAAATATTTGTAAATTTCAAAACTTTCATAGCTCGATGAAATGAGATTAAAAAGATAAACCGTAAGGATTCGTTGAATGTTTCTTGATATTTTCTGTAACCTTCATCGGACATAAGATATCGATCTCTATCAAAAAAAAAAAAAATAAAATAAAAAAAGAAAAAGAAATTTCTTATCTCAACAGCCTCCGCTACGTAATAGCCGGAACAGATATAACATTTTTCCCCCCCAAAAAAAAAAAGAAAAAAAAAAGAAAAGGAAATCAAAAAAGACAACATACGAACATACGTACGGAAAGTTTCCTTAATAAAACCAAAGAGGATCGGATATATTCCGTCATATCGTTTAAAATGAAACACCCAGTATATGTCGGTACGTACGTGCTGCCGTAAAACTAACGGAGTCCGACTTATCGTCGTAAAACATCCTTTACGTTTCCCTATCTCGCATAACGTTCGCGTAAAGGGCCGAAAAAAGATGGCGAGGTAGGAAAGGAGATCGTTACCGGGCTTACGATTATCTACAGTATGTAAAAGTGAGAGAGAGAAGAGAGAGAGAGGGAGAGAGAGAGAGCTCGTAATATGAGAATGAAAAGAGAGAAGAGAAGAAACTCCCTTCGTGCTTCTCTCGTTAACGACAATCCACATTCCTAGGGGATATCGTCCGGGAAATTCCTGTTTCTCTGTTGGAGTTAGTCGCCATCAGGAAAATAAAGGATGTCTATCGAGCGCGATATCCGGTTCACCTACGTACCTTTCAAGAAGGCCATCTTGCATATTCTTCGTTTGATACTTTGATACCTTATTTCTGTCTGTTTTTATCGAGAAATTGAATCGAGCGTGAGTGTGAGTGTGATAGAGATAGAGATAGAAAGAAAGAGAGAAAGAGAGAGAGAGAGAGAGGAATTAGAAATAAAAAAATAAAAGAATAGAATTTTAATAATGTGCAATAGAGAGATTGCACGAGGGGAAGAATATTTTTCAAAAATACTTGTTTCATTCATAGATCAAGCAATAAAGAAAAAGAAAAAATAATCGAATGAAAAGGAAGATATAAAGAAAAGACAAAAAATATGAAAAAGAAAAGAAAAGAAAATGCATTTCTACTTATTGTAATTCTTAATAACAAAAATGAAAGAATGTGGATAAGAAAGTTTTAAATGTATTGAAATAAATGAATCGACTGAAATAGACAGAGATAGATTAATAAAGTGATATTAATTATTATTGTCCTGGCAGTTTAATAGGATAGTATGAAAATAAGAAAAAGAAGAGAAGAGAGAGAGAGAGAAAGAGACAGAGAGAGAGAGAGAGAAAGAGAGAGAGAGAGAGAGGAAGAAGGTTATCGTCAAGGAGCAAACGATAAGGACTACCGTAGCGAGTCGTCAACTTTCTCTCGTTCGTTCGCAGGCACGCAATGCAAGAGATGCACTTTGCACCGTAAACGATGCAACAAGATGCAACGAGATGCAATACATAAACCAAGTCAAAGATTCTTCAACGACTTCGTTGAATTGTTTTCAAGCTTCCGATATGAAAGCTATTTATTGATTGATCGTTTCTACCATTCATTATGTATCTATCTACGTATGTATATATCCATGTATGTATACATATATATACTGTGCTTATATATATGTGCATGTGTACGTTCTGAATGGTGAGAGAGTAAAGTGAATCTTTTTCTTTTCCTTTTTTCATTTTCTTTCAAGTTTCCTCTTCGCGCTAATTAACGTAACGCAGAGTATGTTAGCTAATAATAGTACGAATAAAAAATAAAAAGTAAAAAAAAGAAGAGAGACGAAGAAGAGAAAAACAAAACAACGAACGTAATTCCCTTTTGTTTTGTTTTATTACTCTTGTGAAAGAAGATAAGATGGAGCAAGCAAAAAGATCACGAGTTCCCATCGGCCGATTCGAAGAGATTCTCACGTTGGTTCTAAGATGGAAGAAAGAAAGAAAGAAAGAATGAATGAATGAACGAAAGAAAGAAAGAAAGAGAGAAAGAAAGAAACAAGAGAGAGAAAGAAGAGGAACAACACAAATCGTTATTTTCTAACTTTCACTTTGTCCAAACGACGCAATGCCGAACGTTGTCCTCTTCTTGCGTAAATATATATATATATATATATATATATATATATATATATATATGTATGTATATACATCATCGGGAGACTAATATATATTTCATTGTTAAAATGAAATGCGAATGTTATTTTAATGAAAAAATTATAAAGTTCTTTTGAATAGATTCATTCACAAGAAATGATAAAGATTGAGTAAGTTATCCTTTTCTTTTTATTATTACTGCATATTATTTCAATTTTTCATCTAACGAAAAAAAACCGTTCTGTCACATCTTTCTTTTCTCTTGATCAATCTGTTATAAACAAGCATAATACAAAAATAAAATATATGCATAGATCCAAACAAAACTGAGTGTGAATTAATAACAGATAATAATAAAAAAAAAAAAAAAAAAAAGAAAGAAAAGAAGAAACTGAATCATCGAAGATTCAATCTCGAAGAATCGACGAATATCAAAATTTTTCTTTGCTCTATTTTTTTTTTTTATTTTTTATTATTATTTTTCATCCTTCTTTGAATTCAGCACAATCTAAAAATAAAATCGCGTAATAGATCCGAACGATGAAAGTGAGAATGATGATGACGAAGGAGAGAGCAACAAAGAAAGAAAAAGAAAAGAAAAAAAAGGGAGAAACGAAAAGAAGAAGAAAAGTGAAAAAAGAAAAGAGAACATTCAATCGTCAGAGTTTAAATTTCGAAGATCGATAAAATCCGATGAAACGATAGAAGATAAAGTCCATACATAGGCGATGGAGAACGTCGTCATCGATCGTTGTGATCGATTCGTCGAGCGGGTGGGCAGGATCACCCAAGTCGGTCAGAGTCTACTAAGAAAGAAAGAAAGAAAGAAAGAAAGAAAGAAAGAGAAAGAGAGAAAGATGGAGAGATAGATAGAGAGGTAGTAAACAGATCTGTCGTAGCAGAGATCGCGTGAACGGTTTCTAGGTGAGCGACCACTCGACCACTACCGGGTGTCTCGCTTGAAACGATCTCTTATGTCGGGTTGTGGTCGTCGGCGGCGCCCCGTTTCGCGTTTCATGCTACCGCCAACGTGTAGACGTGAAGTAGCCAATGAAAAGTCAAGAAGCCAAATAGAGAAACCAAAAAGAGGGAGAGAGAGAAAGAAAGAGATATAAAACGGGACTAAAGTTGTGCTAAACTATTTCATCAACGGTGAAACTGGTCGAAGTAGAAACTGAAAATTGAAAAAGGAGAAAAAGGAAAAGGAAAACAGGAGATAGAAGAAATAAAAAAAAAAAAACAAGGAATGGAGGAATTTTTTTTTTTCATTTTGGAAACAAAATTGCGAGAGAGAGAGAGAGAGAGAGAGAGAGAGAGAGAGAGAGAGAAAGAGAATAATATTCTCTTTTTTATATTTTATATAAAAAATATATGAAAAAAGTATACGAAAAAATTAATGAAACATTAAGAAGGCAAATAAAGAAAGAAGGAGAGAGAGAGAGAGGTAGAGAGAGAAAATGACACAACAAAAATTATTGGAAAATCATTTCGACGACAATATTAAAGTAAAAAAAAATAATAATAATTAAAAAGAAAAGTGGAGAAGTTTTGAATACATTTTATTTGTAAAGCCACCCTTCATATATTATAGAGTCTGTATATTATAAAATGTAGTCACAATGAACATCCTCTCTCTTTCTTTCTCCCTCTTTACACAAAAAAAAAATAACAATGAATTAATAATCCGCGTTTATAATATAAAATACAAAAATATAAAATTTTAATAACGTGACATTAAAAATTTCCTTCTGATTGAACCTTAAAAATAATGAAAATTCTACGAATAAAAGTAAGAAAAGAGAGAAAGGAGACAAAAAAAGAATGAGAGATAGAAAATGGGACAGTAAAATCACGAAACGAATCACATCGACTTTAAAACCGGCAAATACAAGACACGAGAAAATAAATGCGAAAAATAAGATGAAAAATAAATAAAATAAGATAAATAAATAAATAAAACGGAAAAAGAAGAAATAGAAGAAACAGAGAAAAATGAAACGCAGAAAGAAGGAAGAAAGGAAGAAAGGAAAAAAAGAAAAAAGAAAGAAAGACAGAAAGAAAAAAGGGAGAAAAAGAAAAAAAATAATGAAGGAGTATCTCGAATCGCGTGGCTCACGCGAAATCATGCTCGTTTACGAGCTGAGAGGACGAGTGGCAACGTGGATCCTGTTACACCTCGCGGCCGCTAATCGCTATGGTGGAAAGTGAACTGACTTGAGAGATTAATAGGCCAAACGAGCACGTGGAAAGAAAGTATCTACACTTATATGCTAGACTTTGTGTGCCAAGTTGAGAAGGAAGACACACTTTTTCCATAGACACGCGATTAATGTGCGGACAAGTGAACGAGATTTTTCGAAAAAATAAAGAAAAGAAAAAAGAATAGAAAAAGAGAGAAAGAAGTGAATTAAGTCGATATTTAATTTACCTAAAGGCTGATCGTAAAATTATTGAATAAGATATCGTGTCGTTGTATATTAACAATAATAACATGTCGTTGTATAATAGCAACCCTATATATTTCTACCAATATATCTGTGATACAATATCTTTTCAATTTCTTGGTAGAGTTTATCAACATCCTTTAAGAAATATTTTCAAATTAAACTCATTTCCTTTTGGACGGGGTTGTTCCTTTGATATTATATATCACAGAATTCTGAATTAGTTTCTTTTCTTATCTCTTTTTCGATTTTAGATAGAAAGAGCTCTGAATGAAATGTGCAATGTAATTCATGAATACAGTTTTTCAGTAGAAAATAAAAAATCTTATTTTACTTGCGAAATCTCTCTTCAATATATCACAAAATTCTAATCAATATGAAAACTTCTTTTTTTTAATACCTATCCTATATTTTTATTTTGAATCGAATAATAATAATAATAATAATAATAATAATAATAATAATAATAATAATAATAATAATAATAATAATAGTCAAGAATCGACCAAATCAAATAATAATAATAATAATAATAATAATAATAATAATAATAATAATAATAATAATAATAATATAACATTTGTATAGATATTCATTACAATTAGTTCCTCTTCGAATTAGTTACCGAATCTTTAGATCGTATCTTCCTCTTTAAATGGCCTACGATGGCTCTCTGCCAAGATCGAAAATAAATTCTCTCTCTCTCTCTCTCTCTCTCTCTCTCTCTCTCTCTCTCTCATCCTCTCTTTAGGAAGATAGAAACGCAGCATCCGAAAGGAACTCGATTCGTGCAAGGATCTCGATCTCGATCGTCCAGTGACCTCTTCGACGTGCCGTTATAGAGTACTTTTCATATACATATATACGTATATATATATATATATATATATATACACACACTTATATTATATATAGACTCCACCTATTCCGAGTTACCTAATCCTCTCGAATTAACAGCTTTCGCGTGCACTTAATGACGATTGAATTTAATTATAGACCAGCATTGATGACTCGTCGATATTAGGAATGTTACTATTGATTAAATAACATAGAATTGTATGTGCCAAGACGTAACAAGTGTTTTCCTTTTTTCTTCTTTTCTTTTCTTTTCTTTTCTTTTTTTTTTTATCGAATTAAAACGGATACTTACCGAGCATGATCTAGATCTCTCTTATTGCCGAGCAAGAGTGCAGTGAAGTAGGATGGTAAACGTAAATCTGCAAGCTGTTTTAAAAGTCCTCTTGCTTCTTGAAAACTTCGTTTACATGTAACGCTGTAAACGACGACGAACGCCTCGCCCCATCGTATGTGCGAATAGAGGCAACCGTTTTCCTAGAACAAAGAAAAATAGATTTCAATAATAAAACTTTCATACGAATTTTAATATAACATTCATAATTAATTTTAATATTCGTAATAAATTTTTATAATCGATATTGCTTCTTTAATCGTAATTATTAATCATAATTTATTATCGTGGTCGGTATTTTCAAGACTCTCGAACGAATTTGTTTGATCTATCATAAATACGATGATAAAAATTTTATTACAAATATACAAAATTAACAAATAATTTGTACGATATTCATAATCAATGAATACGATTTTCTGATTCTACAATGACGAATATATCGTGAAAGAAATAAAAACAAAAAAAGAAAAAGAAAAAAGAAATTATCTAATATTCCAATGTTAGATTCTAATAACATCTCTAAGAGAGAAATCTTACGTAGGGAAAGATTTGCAGAGAAATTTTTTTCGGTGTTCACTAGAACCGACTAACAATGTGGATATTCGAGAAGATAATCGAAATCGGTAATGCTTAAAAGGAGAACCTTTTCTCAAAGTAACCTTTGACTTGGCGCTTAGAGATTAGAGAAGGTAAAGGAGTAAGAGAGAGAGACTTCGCGTGGAACCGATCGCTTTGCTATGTATTCCGTTTTAATTGCTAATTCATGGATCACGAAGGAAAAGACATACAAATGCGATACCGTCTTATTCGTAATTTGCACGAACGAAAATTACGAAAATGATGCTAATGACAAAAATCTTTAGATATAGATAGCAACGTGCTTTTAATTAATTAGGATAATATTCTCTTTTGTTATTATATAATTACTGGTTGTCACTAATTGTCACGTTATCTTATTTCTAAAGTATATTTTTAATTATTTCGTTCTCTTCTTGTTACAACTTGTTCTTTTTTCATTATTTATTTTCTTAGAATTTCACAAACTTCGAGTTTAACTTAGCTTAAATTAATTTAACTTAATCGTCTTTGATTTGATCACGAAAGTATTTTTTAATATCTTTTCTTTTCTTTTCTTTTCTTTCGCCTTCTATTTTTTCATACAATTTTCAAAACGACATCAGCTAATCATATTCAATCTTTATGGATCTATCGTTATTTTTTATAGTAAATTTTTTATGATTTTATTTAAATTAATTAAGAATTTATTTTTTTAATATATAAGTCATTGCGCACACACACACACACACACACACACACACACATAATTTTGAATATTTCGTATAAGAAAAAAAAAAAAAAAAAAAAAAGAAAAAGAAGAAAAAAAAAGGATCACCGTTGATCACGATACAAAACGAAGGAACCAAAGAAACGCAAAGGTACGTTTCAACTTTCGATCCTAAACAGAATCGCGAATTGATCTTCGACCCGAAACTTAAAGAACCGGCTAAACGAAAGGACTTTCGAGAGTCGGAGGAACAGTCGAGCCGCTCTAATTGCTAATGCATCGATCACGATGAAAAACGTAGCTCACATGAGCTATTCCTTCTTCTCTTTTCTCTGGTAATAGTAAACACAAACAAACGGTGACTCTGGCAGTAAGAGTAACAGCAGCATATCAGTAACAGCAACAGCAGCAGCAGCAACAGGAACGCCGGCAATGGCGGCAGCAGCAACATCAGCAGCATCAGCAACAGCATCAGCATCAGCAATAGTCCAACAAGAGAGAGACCGTTTCAAGTTTAACGACCCACGGAAGCTGTCGATTCTCGTGGTCGTTCCAATGCTTTCCCATTGACCTGGCACTGACAGCACAGCCGATAATTATTACCAAGGAACAGGATCGACGGGATCGTGATCATCGACATTTTCTTTCTCTCTGTCTTCTTCTTCTTCTTCTTCTTCTTCTTCTTCTTCTTCTTCTCCTTCCTCTTTATATGTATATATATATATATAGGTCTAATACATATACATATACATATACATACATACATATATATATAAATATATATATATATATATATATAGATGTATAGATAGATAGATACGTCTAATACATATAAATAAATAAATATATATATTTATTTATATATATATGTATATATGAGTATGTACGAGAGGACGAATCGTGCATCGAGTCTTATAGATTTGCCTTGCTTAACGTGCTGAACCTGGCCCTGAACCTTAGGACTCGTTGGACGATACACCACGTGATCGTAGGAGGTCGACCGATAGACAATAGGAAACGTCATGTGCGTGTCTGTGTATATGTGTGTTGTGTATTTTTATATTATGATAATCTTAATTTGTGAAAAAAAAAAAAGAAAAGAAATACTATCATCATATTATATCTCGTACTATGAAGAATGATAGATAATTAATTCGATGAAAGTTAAATAAATCTGCATAGAGAAAAGAAAAAAAAAAAAATGAAAAGTAACCAGAGGGAATGATTGAAATACGATTTCTTTTATTTTGGTATTGTTGCAGAAATTTCTAAGAAAAAAAAAAAAAATCACTTGGAAGATTTCTTCTTTTTATTGTTTTGTCTTTTTATTTTCTTTCTTCTTTTTTTTCTATTTTCTTTCTTATGTCTTGTAAAAATTAATGTAACGAGAGTTGGATTTATATAAAAGAAAAATGATAAAAATTATTTCTTCGTTCATCTATTTCTTATTCCTTCATTTAAAGATATAAAAACTCATTTAACAAAACTTACATACCGATAAAAAAAAGAATCACGAAAAAAAAAATACAATGTCTTTGGTATTATCAAAGAAAATCTATCAAATAAAATAAAAGATAAAAGAAAAAAAAAAAAAAAAAAGAAAAGAGGAAAGAAAAAAAAGGAAGAGGAAAAGAATTGTAAAAAGAAATTCTTCACTTTTTCCTATTCCACTTTTTTATCTCCAATCTTACGTTTCGTGTGAAAATAATTGATTCTTATAATCGTATTTGATAACATTGATCGATAATAATCATTCCTGCATTTTGCCTTTTGTGTCTGTCCGAAGAATTTTAAGAGCCTCTTGGAACCGAGAAGGAATTTTATAGCAGGTTATAAATATAATGTCGTGACAAGGGGCGTGTATATTTACAGTCATTATTTACAGTCAAATATGTCGAATTAACATTGCGTGTAACGCGCTCGTAAATAAAAGCCGCGAGAGATAGAGACAGGGATAGAAAGAGAGAGAAATATAAAGAGAGAGAGAGAGAGAGAGAGAGAGAGAGAGAGAGATAGAAAGAGAAAGAGAGAGAAAGAGAAGTTCGTAGTACTTACTCTTTGAAAGTCTTGAGGATACATATTCTCTCTCTCTCACACACACACACACACACTCTTTATCTATCTATCCTTTTTCACTTATATTAACGATTCAATCTACTCGATCAAACTCATCTCACGTTTTCTCTCTTTCTCTCTTTCTCTCTCTTCACAGTTTAAAAGCTTAATCTTCAAGAAACGTGTTAGAAATATTGATTAGTTAGAGAATAACGTATATGTAGTCAACGATGAAACGAATGAGAGTTCATTTCTATTGATATCGAGTGTATTTTCTCAGGTGTACATGTGTGTGTGTGTGTGTGTGTGTGTGTGTGTGTGTGTGTATCTAATAAGAACGAAAGAATTGGCACAACTCTAAACTCTCAAATACATTTTTCATTGTAATTTTGTTTCTTCTCTCATATTTCTTAAATCTAGTTCGCTTTTTTTTCTCTTTTCAATTACTTTATTTCTAATTACTTATTTCTATTCGTGTTTTTATATATTTTGTCAAACATATTTATTCCTTTTCCCTTCCTTATTATTTTCCATTAATTTTGTATCTATATCGTTTTCATTTCTTCCTTTTCTCTTTGTTTTCTTTTTTTTTTCAAATATTATTATCATAATTCTTCCCGAATTTTTTTCTCCTATACTTTCTAATCTCATTACATCTTTTCTTTTGTAGATTTTTTCCTTTCGTAAATTTCACATCGACGGCATTGTCCTTTTTTTTTTTTTTTTTTTTTTTGAAAACTTATCTATCGATCCTATCCATCTCTTTAACTCGTTATTATTTCGAAAATTTACCGCTTATTATTCACTCTTTTTTTTCTATACCTTCTACTTCACGTTCTGTTTTTCTTCCTACTCCAACGCATCAGAAAACGATACGTCACCGAGACTACCGCCTTCTAACCAGGAAGAACATGGACGTTTAGCGACGTTACGAGCGCCTTAATTATTATGGTCTTCTCTATCTTTGTCTTTCTTCGTTGAACGAGTATATAATTCTCTCTCTCTCTCTCTCTCTCTCTCTCTCTCTCTTCCTCTTTCTATCTATCTCTTTCTCTACCTGTTTCCCTATCTCTCTCTCTTTCTCTCTCTCTCTTTCTCTTTTTCTCTCTATATTACAGTCTCCATCTCTCTGTCTCTTTTTTATACATACGAGTAGATCGGCCGAACGAAGATGTAATTAAGACGATGAAGATGAAGAGAAGAAAAAGGGACAAGACGAAAGATATATATATAAAAAAAAAAAAAAGGAAAATACGAAGGGTTGAGATTGAAGAGGTGTAGAAGAAGAGGGAAAGGTGAGGAGGGATAACAACAGTACTAGGTGGGCGAGAGATGACTTTTAGAAAATTCGATTTTAGTGCCGCAAGAAAGGTGAATCGTCGCAATAAACGTCTCGTTGAGTACCTCCATGAGATCATTTTATGATGAGTCATTTAACTCTTCTTTCCCGTGTGTCGCGCTTATTGCCAGTTCGACGCGTCGTGAAAAAAACCGAAAATTCCCCTTCGGCCAATTGCCCGAGCCTTATGTGGACGTATAAAGAATTTCTCTATCGACGAGGGGAAAGGGAAATAAGAAAATGAGGGAGAGTGGAAATTCTCCATCGGTGCGTTATGACTACTCGCTACGTGCAATATAAATAATTACAGCTGTAATCGATGTAAGAATCGTATTTATAAAAACGTGAAAATTAGATTTGCAAAGATGATTATATTTACTGATATTTTATAATTTTACGATATTATTATTTAATAATAAAATCGATTGAAATCAAAAGGGTTTCGTTTTGTTTCGCACAGAAGTCAAAGAAATTTTAATTCGATAAAAAGAGTGATTTGAGAAAGAAGTAAAATAGATCATTTACAAAATAATATTTTAAAATTATTATTTCGATATATAATTAGATTATACGATTTATATTATTAATGATTATATATATATAATAATTAATTACAATTTATATAATTAATTTCTGATTTAAATTTAAACAATGGCTAATCTCATGAAAATTTAATAACAACAGATTAATCGTAAAATTGTTTTCAATTAAAAAATAAATCAATCAATCAATTTTAATAGTAATTATATCAAATAATCAAAAACACAAATGATCGATTGTATTTATATAATTATTAAGATTTTGTAACGATTCGATTTGGTAAGTGTTCTATTCAAAGTGTTAGAAGTAATTCAATTTATCAGCTCGTTCCATCTTTTCTACCCCCCATTTTCTTTCTATTCTTATTGCAACCCTTTTCTCGTTTGCCACAGCAACTCTCGAGACGGCCGACGCTCGTTACAACGGTCATAAGTTACTGTTACTGCCCTTCTCTGAGGAGGGGTGAACCCGGTAGGAAGCGTATCGTTGTAAAACTACGAGTAATAACACTGTAAGTCATTGTCAGTGGTTACGAGATACAGTAACGGAGGCTTCCCGTCGAGATAACGGGCCACTCGCTTTCATGGAATCTTCACAAAAACTTGAGAAGGGTTATCCTTGACTATCTTGCCAAAGAAAATATTATCGTTGTTATTAAAAAACAAATTCGTTTCAATAAATCTCTCGTAAATCCATCTTGCTTTATCTGATCTTGAAGATCATCCAAAACTAAGTCGAGACTTTATTTAAAAAAAAAAAAAAAATAAAATAATAGAACTAATAATAGTAGTATTTTGCTTTTATTACTACAACTATATTTTGTACTATTATTTATAATAAATATCAAATATTACAAAAATTCATGTTAATAAATTCATAAATCTATTTGATATTCTTCCTTAAAAAAAAATATATATATATATAAGAATGATAGTAGTAATAACCTTTAAAAAATCAATCAAGAGTTCTACCTTTCAAAGTGATTCGAGTGTTTCTTCTTCGAAGAAATAGTTAAGAAAAAAAAGAAAATATCAAGAATTATGTATCAGCTGTTTTAATGACCTACTTAAATCCCATCGTCTTTAAAATTAACGATTGAAATGAACTCTTTCGAAAAAAGATCGAAAACGTTAATGAATGACTAAAGAAAAAAAAAAAAAAGAAGAAAAAGAAAAGGAAAAAATCTTTCAAAAATTAACCCGAACGATCTAGATATTTTTATTTCGAGATTGACGAAAGAGAAGATCATGAATTATGGCAGTTTAGTTTCCATGACCTACTTAAACTCTCATCAATCTAAAGAACATTCTACTTCACCGTCTCTTTTACGATTATTTGAGAAAAAAAAATAAAATGAAAATAAAAAAAATATATATATACATAAAAAACACCAAAAAAAAGAGAGAGAGAGAATCTATCGTTAAATTTACGAGTTCGTTCGTAAAGCAGGCAAGAGTGATAGAGAAAGAGAAAGATACAGGGTGAGAAAAAGAGAGAGAGAGAGAAAGAGATACAGGGTGAGAGAGAGAGAGAGAGAAAGAAAGAGAGAGGGAGAGGGAGAGATAGGTCTCGTCATAGATAGACGAGACGTGTTTGAAGAAGATGTAAGCTAATATCCAGTGGGATACTTCACCACCCTTGGCGTCTACACCAATCTACGTCTATGTAACGCAACGCCCGCGCTCGAATAGTTACGCAGAATTTACAAGCGCTTACATAAGTCGCATGCTCCTCGCCCGGAAGAAGATGTATGTATGTATGTATGTATGTATGTATTTATGTATATATGTATCTATGTATGTATATATGTATGTACGTATGTATGTTCGACGACGAAGCGTGACGTAGCTCGATGTACAACACGATCGATGATCGTCTCCAGACTAGGGACTTTTTTCTCTCTTTTTTTTTTTTTTTAATTTACTTTTTATTTTCTTTTTACTTTTCTTTCTTAAAAAAAATTTTTTTACTTGTTTTTTCTTTCTTTTCTTTTTTTTTATTATTGTATTCCTTCTTTCTTCTCATTGAAGGCTACGTTATCCCCTATGTTGTTGGAACAATGAGCCTTTTCAAGGGCACCGTAGGCTCGAGTTAACACGATCGAATAACCAACAGATCGTATTTGTAGATAGTATCTATTGTCTATGTATACAGGGTGACTGAAAACTTTCTGAATGATTTTCAAATATTTATTATTATTTTCTCGAGATTTTTTAGGCTCATGGTTAAGCACGCTGTTTTATTAGTTAGTCTTACGATTAGACTATTTATCGAGAATAAGAAAGTCGATTTTTTTTAAAAATTGCGAATATGGATAATCGATTTTTAAAATCGTTTAGGATCCTTTGACACACCTAATGACTTTTGAACCATCGTTTATATTTTATATAAAATGTATACGATTTTATGTACATTGTTTCGTAAGCTTGTTATTTATTTATGATTTCTTCGGAATTCACCGTTTTGTTTCCTTTTTTTTTTTTTATTTCCAAGATAAAATTTTCGAAGAATTTTCGAATATTGACATTCAAAGCGCAACGAGACAAAATCCAATTGGGATTAAATCGAGAGAAACAAAAAATTGGAAAAATAATATCGCAAGTGATTCATTTATAAAAGTAATAACGTAAATAATAAATCTCTTGAACGAACAATTGTTGAAAAATTTAATCGCATTTAAAGTATAATAAGATCAAAATCCCACAGAGAGATTAAATATCGTCGGGATTAAATATATAAAAAAGAAAAATTGAAAAAACAACATCGTAATTATTTCTCGTAAGAACACCATAAATAATGAAACCCTGAAACATTTATCGAGTTGGTTACATCGATAAATTTAATTTTAACAAAATTGCATGGCATATATTTGAAACTAAATACTATTTGAAAAGATGCAAGGTACCAAGATTTGAAAGAAAAGAAAAAGAGCGAAAAAGAAAGAGAGAAAGAGAGAAAAAAAGGAATAAAAAACTATGTTTCTCAAGAACAGAAACATTGGCGTTATCAAATGCAAGAAAGAAAATGGCGAAGAATACTTATCCGATCTGCACTTATACATATGTATACATACATACAGACATACATACATACATACATACATACATACATACATATATATATATATATATTATAGAAAGAAGAAACATTATAAAAGAAGAAACAACTCGTTTTCGTATATATAATATGTATATATAATGTATATATAATGTTCTTTCTTTTATATATATATATACATATTATATATATATATATATATATATATATATATTATATACATATATAAAATGTATGTATATTTTATGTATATATATATATATATATATATAATATATATATAAAAAAAGAAACATAACTCGTTTTCGTGGCAAGCGTGGCTTATCCCGTGGGATCGCGTGGGTGTTAAAGCGTGCGGTGTCTCCCTAAGAATTCTCGCAAGGTTTTCGCCCACTCTACAATCGATTTGGAATGAACAGTAAGACGACGATGACGACAACGACGACGACGACGACGACGACAACGACGACGACAACGACGACGACGATGACGACAACGACGACGACGACGACGACGACGACGAGAACGACGACAACGATCAGTATATACCTACGTTTCTTTCGAAACCTATCAGACTTCTCCCAGTTAACGGGATCCTCTTCGTTAAAAAGACTACCGATCGCTTTTTTTTGTTTCGAACCCTTTTACGAGCTACAATGACATCGCCATTTCCATTCATTGGGCAATTACATAAATTACGATTAAAGTCTTCCTCTTGTCGTTGGTATCGTTAAGAAAAGAAAGAAAAAAAGAAAGAAAAAAGAGAAAATATGTTTTTTCTCTTTATTTTCTGTTTTATTTCTTTTTCTTTTTCTATTATTTCTTTTCTTCTTCTTTTTTTCTTTTTTTTTTTGTTTTGCTTTAACCGCGACGATCGTACTTTCTTTACGCTGGTGTACGTTGCTCTCGTAAAGAAAAATATACGTATATCAAACATGAGGATCAATATCTCTCTTTGTTATTTTTCAATGTTCTTTTCTATTTTCTTTTACTTCCCTCGATATTTTTCGTTTATTAATCCAAATTATTATCCCGAATAGAACGATCATAATTTCATACACAACAAAGTGTCGATGTTAATTGCGTCTTCTAAGAAAGAAAAGAAGTAGAAAGGAAGAATCAAATTAAAAAAAAAAAAAAAAAAAAAAAACAAAAAAAGAAAAGAAAGAAACAAAAATCATCGTTGATCCGAAGAAAAGAAAAAAATTGCGATTGTATATTTCGATCGATTGAAAAATTCCGTAAGATAACGAAATTAATTGAAATTTTTCATCGGACGATCGGAAGAACGTTTATTATGATTAATGTACATCTCGATAACAAAAACATATACGTATATAAAGACATAAAGAGAGAAAAAGCAAGATAGAGCGACAGTGAGAAAGACGGAAAGAGACAGAGATAAAATATACAAGAAGACGCATTTGGAATCTCTTCCGTAAGATCGATCGTTATTACGGCGTCTCCCAGTATAGCGAATACCTCATTCGATAGAATGCGAGGCCTCCTCGTCACGCGATGCACGCAATGCACGCAATGCACGCAATGCACGCATGCACGAACGCACGCACTCACTCACTGACGCACGTACGTACGTATGTATGCACGCTGATGCGATTCCGGCATTGCGTCCAATTGTCTCGAATACAATCGATCGATAAATATTTATGAGCGATTAAGGCAATACCAAGATCTATCCGATGCATACGCCATCGGCTTATCGATCATGATCTAACGAACGAAGATCAATTTGTTTTTTTTTTTATATTTTTTTTTTGTTCTTCGATTCGACAATTTTCTTTTTCTTTTTTTTCCTTTCTTTTCCTCCTTTATTTTTTTGTCTTTTCTCTTTTTTGTTTCGTCTTTTTTTTTTTTTTTTTAATGGTTCTTCACCACGTGATTTTTCGTTCCCAATTTTTTTTTCATGTAATCCGTTCGGTTAATTGAATTGTAAGTTTCTTTTCCTTTCTTTATTTATTTTATTATTATTACTCTTTTTCTTTTTTCTTGTTCTTAATCGTTTTTAACATCGTTATCATTTAAATCGTATGGTGTTTAAGTACGATGTTATTCGGTGTTGCATTTTATTATACTTTGTTTTATTCGTAATTAATGTAATTACGTATCTCGCTTCGCTCGTTAGATCGTTCATAATATTCTTTATGTGTAATAAAATTATTGTAATTCCTTTGAATATAAAGATATGCGTATATAAACAACAGGTGCTAGTCGTTTAGAACTTTCGATGCACAGAGAGTGTGCCTGATGAAGCCGAACGAATGAAAGTGGAGTGTAATACGATACTTCGAAAGGTGCAATGCCTTCGTTTCGTTGAACTCGACGAATAATCGATCAACCTGCTGGATGAGTTGCTCAAATTTATAACTTATAATAATAATAATAATAATAATAATAATAATAATAATAATAATAATAATAATATATAAATAATCGTATATATGATTATATATAAAAATTATCGTAAATTAAATTCTTCTTTCGTCAATCTTTCTGAAAAAAGAAATATTACGAAAAATATACAAAGAGACGAAACTTGCCGAAGACAAATGCGAAAAAATAATTTACAATAATAATAAAAAAAAAATTATTATTATTATTATTATTATTATTATTATTATTATCGAAAAATTATAAAGATAAAAATTTCTTTTTATAAACGTTACGAAATAAAAATTATTATTTGAAAAAATGAATATAAAAATAGCGTTATCTTCGTACAGAAATCAATGGTCTTTATAATGTGTAAACTCAGATATATATACATTTATACGTGTGTATGTATATTTATTTTTTATTTCTCTTATATGTATAAACACATTACATTTTTCGCATTTTCAGAAAAGACTATGATAAATGCATCAACGCTCGAGGAACGGCCGGTCTCGTTTAGAATTAATGTGGTAATTAGAAATCTGGCGGATAGCAAGCTGGGACGTTGCCCGACCTATTAGCCGACTGCTAGCTAGCATCACCGTGTAACTATTTACAGACGTCGGCTTGCCTGGCTGAAACGATTAGCGACCCTCTTGTCTGCGTTCTTGAACGAGGCAATTTTAACATCCTCCTATGTACAGCACACTCGTGTCAACGATTTCATCTTCTTACATGAAGTAGTTACTAAATATCTAAGTCCCTTTACTTTTGACCTTTCATCAAAAATTTCAATCTCATGTAATATTTGTAATAATAATAATTATTATTACTGTTACGATTATTTTTATGATTGTTAAAAAAAGAGAACAACAAATAATAATAATAATAATAATAATAACAATAATATAAAACTGGTGACTTACATATTTGCAACTTCCTTTTTTTATCTTTCGATCATTAAGAGAAAAGAAATGAATGTAATAATAATGTAGAATTCGTGATCGACATATTGAAACGTATTTGATTAAAAATGAAATATAAATAGTTGTCATTGCAATAATATTTATTGCAACTACATTTAATTACGTTCGATTGTAAAAAAAGAAGAAGGAAATGATAAAAATGATAATATAACATTGATAATTGATATTTTGGGTAATTGTTTCATATAATAATAACAATGGTTATCATTGCGATAATATTTTTTGCAATTACGTTTAATTACTTTCGATTGTTAAGAAAGAAGAAAAGGAATATAATAATAATGTAAAATTCGTAATTGACATATTGAAATTTATTCCATATAATAATAAAAATGGTTACCGTTGCAATAATATTTATTGCAACTACATTTAATTACGTTCGATTGTAAAAAAGAAAGAAAGAAAGAAAGAAAGAAGGAAACAATAAAAATAATAATATAAAACTGGTAACCGATATTTTGAGTAATTGTTCCATATAATAATAACAATTATTATCATTGCGATAATATTTTTTGCAATTACGTTTAATTACGTTCGATTGTTAAGGAAAAAGAAAAGTAATATCTAACAATATAAAACTAATTAATAATATAAAACCTGACGTTATGAAATTTCTTCGATACAATAATAACAATAATTATCATTACGATAATATTAAACTTCGTTTAATTACGTTTAATTGTTAAGAAGAAAAAAGACATTATTAATAATAACAATGACAATAATAATAATAATAATAATAATAATAATAATAATAATAATAATAATAAAAATAATGATAATAATAATAGTATATAATAATATGAAACTGTCGATCGACATTTTGTTATTTATCCAAACATTTTCTCTTCTCTCACATTTTCATTCTAATCGACTGATTTTAATTATCGAATTCGAAATCGTCCAAGTAAATAGGCTATCATGTTTTTTAACGTTAAGCAAAGCGAAACAACTGCGATGAAAATTCCTATCGACTTAATAATCTCGTGCTCGATGCTGTAATCGTTATTTTTAGAAAGAAAGAAAAAAAGAAAAGGAGAAATAAAAAAAAAATTGACGGAATCCATCGTTCAAACTCGTATTATTTAATTTTATTCAAATTTTATATATAGAAACGATTTTCTACAGTGCTTTTTTATTTGCCCACTTGCGAGTATTTCGGAATTAAGATAAGAGAATGGTATTTCAATGACGATATGATTACATTTTTCATTGGCCATTACCGAAATGATTTAAAAAAAAAAAAAAAAAAAAAAAAAAGAAAAAGATAGAAGAATATGTCTTTAAGATTCGAATAAAAAGAAACAGAGAGACATACATATATACGTGGTAATTATTGAAAATGAATGGTGATGCATTTAAAAAATAATTTAATCTTTCGACATATTGAAGATCAAAAATTGGTATCATTAATATAATTTTTTTTCTTCTTTTTTTTTCTTTTCGTTTTTGTTTTTGTTGTTGTTTTTTTTTTTTCTAATAAATACAATTTCACGATCGACTGAATGATCGAATAAAATATTATGACGGATAGGAATTTCGAGTTCTATAGTATTCTCGTGTGATATGTAGTAGGCAGGTTGTCAGGAGTCGGTCACGAGAGCAGTAGTAATTTCTTAGTTGTCCTCGCCTTCGGTGCTCGTTACATTATTAACGTTAAGAGTAACGACGTCGTTAATTTACCACTAGGCTTTACGATCGACATCGATAAAGATTTAGATACATAGATAGGTCGTTACTTGTGCAAATCAATAAATCGATCTTGCTGAATGAAATTCCATTTCTTTTTTCAAAAAAAAAAAAAAAAAAAAAAAAAAAGAATAATACGATTGATCAACAAATAATTAAATAATTGAACTTTGTTCATTCCAAAATATTGCATATGCATTGTCTAATATTTTAAATTTTATAAAAATGATGATTATATATATATATATATAAATAAATGCAATAATAAATAATTGTATACAAATAATAATATATATATAATAATTTATGAATATATATATATATATAAATAAATATATAATAAATAAATATTTATATTTATATATACGGACAAAAAAAGAATTTGTATATATGCGTGTGCATATATATGTATGCCTATAATCCTTTATCATTAATAATAATTATCATTCGAGTAACGGAATAAGAAATATAACGAAAAAAAGCAAGTACCCACATATATATCTACCAATTCGATCGTAGTATTTCAATGATGCCATTACTCTCTCATGACTTCCGGCGTTCAATTTTCGGTCGGTCAAAAAGTTGAATAAGAATTAAACGAGAAATAAGAATTAAATGAGAGAAAAAGAAAGAAAGAAAAAATGAGAGAGAGAGAAACAGAGAACGAGAGAGAGAGAGAGAGAGAGAGAGAGAGAGAGAGAGAGAGAGAGAGAAAGGGAGAAAACCGTCGGAGAGTAAGACGAGTTTCGAGCAGAAATACGTTAGCATGATTTATCGATTATTAACAGAAGGCAGAAATGGCGTCGTTAAATTCGCCGAGAGTTGGCGTGTTTAATTATCAATTAAGGTAGGCATATCGTTTGAGAAACTGCATCGTCGAAAACCTCCCACGAAAAAGCACAGCTGGCAATTATTACAAAACGGTGCCTGGGTCGGTCGGTAAGACCACGTGCAATATAAGAAGGACAGAGATAGAAAGAGAAAGACAGACAGACAGAGAGACAGACAAACAGACAGACAGAGAGAAAGAGAGAGAGAGAGAGAGAGAGAGAAGGAGAGAGGAAAAGAGAGATAAAGAATGTTAAACTTCTCCCTTCTCTTACAGCCCTTTCAAGATTTATTTCGAACGTGAATACACACGGACACAAAGAACAATACGAGAATTGGGGAAGTGTGCCAGCAGGCTAAGGATGAAGAGTATACACATCTTTTCTTCGGCCAATGGAACGCACCTGGACGTTCAAGAGAAGATTGCAATGGATCGATGAATCCGTTTCAAGGACAAACGGCAAACCATCCGACTTTATTCTCGAATGACTGACTGACTGACTGACTGACTGACTGACTGACTGACTGACTGACTGACTGACTGACTGACTGACTGACTGACTGGTTACTTTAACTTTGAGTTTACCCTTCAAGCCATTTCGAAATTGGCCGAAAGATATATTACAGAAATTTATAGAATCAATTTCGTTGGGCCTAGACATAGATAAGTCGTTCCAAATCTCTTTCTATCTATTTATCTATCTATCTATCTATCTCTTTTCTTCTTTCTTTCTTTCTTTCTTTCTTTCTTTTTCAAAACTGTTTTTTATCTAGATAATCTGGACATCAATACATAAGTTTCGGCACGCTTCCTTGGATTTCAATGCGACGATGAAAATAATACACGTGTTGCGAGAGAGAGAGAGAGAGAGAGAGAGAGAGAGAGAGAGAGAGAGAGAGAGAGACAGAGTGTGTGTATGTGTGTGTATTAATACCAAAGAAAACTTTGAAACTTTATCGAGATAACGAGAGTTTCGAAGAAGAGAGCAAATATCTCTCGAGATATCTCACGAAGAATTCCTTCACGTTTCGTATTGTTGGAAACACACAGAAAGAATCATTTATTTCATCGAGGTTTGCGATAAGAATATTCAGGAAATTTTTAGAGGGGAATTTTATTCTATCGTAAGAGTAAAATCGATATTACAAAGTGCAGAACCTTTCAGAATTAATTCGTTTGATTTTAACAGGAGTATCTCCTTTTCGAATTCTACAAATAATTCTTTTTTCTTTCCCTTTTTTTTTTTTTTTTTACTAGAAAACTAAACACCCATAAAATTGAATCGATCGATCTTTTATGATTTTTCTTTTTCTTTTTGAAAGACGCAGACGTATAACGCGCTTTTTATAAAAAAGAAAAAAAAAATTGCTCCGACAAAAATCTATAAAAATTATTAGCCTCTCCTTTCTCTAATTTCCGTCACTCTCACGATCAAAAAAAAAAAAAAGAAAAAAAAAAAAAAATTCTTATCGCCAACTGCAAATTTCACTTGGTATTATGCGATATATAAAATCGTTCGGAACATATTTCTGGGACGTCGAAAAGATATATGATAAATAAGAACATATATTTGTTCGTTCGATTCGATTAAACGATACAAATGGAGTTTATAAACGATTACCGAATAGCTTATCTCGAAGTCGTAGATTTACGTGACGAGGAACAATGCACGATGGAAATATTAATCGTGGTAGGACGAGGTCGAGACCTCGAGAGCACCGGCAACGTGCCACCTACCCATTTGTTGCTCGACTTCCTACGTAAGCTAAAAGGCTTCTATGGTGCAGCCTACCTGAACTCTCCTCTGCCCTTGTTAGCCAGTTATTATTATACCTACAGTTGGAACACCTACCGAGATCTTTGTGATCGATCGCACACACTACTACTATCCTTAAAGACTCCTGGGATTTCTTGCGAACCCTATCAGCGGGATTGTAATATTTCGCAAAATTTCAAGAATAATTATCTTTGTACCTAAACGATCCTAAGAAATCGAAAATATATGGAGAATTTTTAACAGACGATTTGTTCTGATTTTTCGTAAGAGAGAAAGAGAGAGAGAGAGAGAGAGAGAGAGAGAGAGAGAGAGAGAGAGAGAGAGAGAATTATGTGTACGAATATTTTCGACTTTCTTTCTTATTTATTTTTCTATTTTTTTATTTTCTTTCTTAAGCGATGGCTTCCTCGTCATTCGAAGGTCATTAACAACGTCAATGTTATTAATTTTTAAAATTATGTTTAAGTCATTGATCGAAACGTTTGATAGTTTATAATCTTTCTTTATTGATCATTTTTATGTGTTTAGAAATGACTGTGGTAAGTTTTGTTAAGTTTTTCTGTAAATTTTATAAGTCGTCTTATTTTCTTTCTCAACGGTTTCCTGTTGCATGTTTTTCTCTTTTTTCTTCCTCTCCTCGTTTCTGCTTTTTTTTTCTTTTTTTTTTTTTTTTTTTAGATATTTTTTTGTTAAGTTTGTTAAGTTGATCAGATTAAAATTTGATGAAAATATTCGTATCTCTTTTAAAATATTTAAAATGAAATCGATTACAAATTGATATTCGATAAATAAAGAAAATTAAAATGATTCGTCTTTCTCAATTTTTTTTTCTTCTACAACTTCATGACTTTAAGTCGATATCTGACGAGTAGATGAAATCGAAACAATTTAAAAAAAAAAAAGAAGAAAAAAACGTATAAAAAGAAAACGTAAAAAAGAAAGAAACAGACAAAAGAATTCAACAATTCAATTAAACACTCTTTTCAAACACTTAAAGAAACTCTAATCACTCTGAATTCTTTTTGCAAGAAGAAAAGAAAAGAAAAGAAAAAAAAAAACGAAAAGGAAAAAGAAGGAGAAAGAAAAAAAATCCCATAGAATCTTCATACCATACAATTCTGGCGAGCTGACGCACGCGCTTAATGAAGACGAAATATTTGCCGGTGTAATTATTATCAGTCGTTTCGTTTAATCGCAAACACGGTGCACTGTAGCGAGTTTACGCTTCGACGACGGGCCCGTTTATACCGTACACACGCTTGTC
The DNA here is from genome assembly GCF_014466175.1 of Vespula pensylvanica. NCBI lineage: Eukaryota > Metazoa > Arthropoda > Insecta > Hymenoptera > Vespidae > Vespula > Vespula pensylvanica. Next base: position 7,603,580 of record NC_057687.1, on the reverse strand, counting down.
GACTCACCGATGTAAACCACCATCAACGGTAAAAAACACTACATGTAAATACTATATACATACATACATACATACATACATACATACATACATATTTCTATTCCACATTTATATATGTACGCATATGTGCAGGTATATGCAAAAAGAAAGAAAGAAAAAAAAAACGGAAAATAAAAAGAAAACATTAGCGTACGTATATTATCCATGTATGCATGCGTATATTTGTATATCGAATGTGTACATTAATGTATGAATGTATAATTATCATATGTATTAGGTACATTCATATACGTATGAATATATATATTCATATGTACGATAGTATTCGTCTATATATTCGTATGTTTACTCATGTATGGGTTTCATTCATTTGTGTGTCTGTGTGTAAATTTTCCAAGCAGTCGAGCAAAGTGATTTACGAACCATGGAAGCATGGAATATGGATAACGACATTCATTGTGAAACATTTCCTTTTTGCCGACTAAAGAAAGATAGAAAGATAGATAGAAAGAAAGAAAGGAAGAAACAGAGAGAGAGAGAGAGAGAGAGAGAGAGAGAGAGAGAGAGAGAGAGAGAGGGAAAAAGATAGAGACGATGTAGGATAATGGATCGTGCGTTTAATCGGCGCTCAGATAATCGATGTCGTAGCGCACAAATTAATTATGCCGCTCGTTATTAGAACCGTTAAATGTCGAGAGAGACTCGCGATCGAGCAAGAGCCTTTCTCGATTTCGCAATCGACGGTTTGCACCGTTGTGCTAACGAGTAAGAGATAGATAGATAGATAAATAAATAGATAGATAGATAGATAGATAGATAGATAGGTAGATAAAGAAAGACACAGAGAGAGAAATAAAAAGAGATAGATATTCATTCCGAAGTCTCAATCTTCTACCGAGAGTGTGTGAGGCGTTCCCAGCATCCAACTTACGAACGATTGGGTCCATTATCCTTGTGAGATGAATCGAGATGGCCGTTCGATTTAATTAACTATCGCTACTGGTCTCGATACTCGGTCTTAGTATATTTTACGTTCCTTCGTTCGTGATCTTTCACATTTTAGTTCTTCTTCTTCTTTTTTTCATTCATTCATTCATTCATTCATTCATTCATTCATTCATTCTTTCATTCTTTCTTTCTTTTCTTCCGTTGTTCTTTCTTTTCTTTTTATTCTTCTTCTTTATATTCTTCGTTTATCTTTCTTATTCTTTTTTTCTTTTTCGATCGTGTTAAACGTTTGATCTTAACACATAGTAAGAATTGAAAGAAAGAAGGAATAGAAATTTTTTCGGTCGAATTATAACGACGGTCCGATTAAAATATTGCCGAGGATGAGATCGATTTGATCTTTCGATAATTCGTTCGTATTTTTATTGATCCAACAGAAAAAAAATATACACGGTGGGATATACGATATCATGGATAAAGGATTATATAATAATAATTAATAATAAAAAAAAATGAAAACGAAAGTGCAATTGAAAACTTGTATATTTATATTTTTATAAAAGTCACAACGCGTGTTGAAATTGTCAAGTGTATAATGTTTCATTTTCGGTACACGCGATATTTAGTCAAGCTCGTTAAAAAACTACTTCCATGGTAATTATTATCTTTACAGATAAAAACTCGACAAAGATAAGACTGAAATGTACTTAAATATTTCTGAAATTATCTAAACATTTTTTAAAACCACTTATATTTACAGAACTATTTATGAATTTTACGAAAAAGATATTTCCAAAAAAAAAAAAATAAATCCACTAAATTTACAGAATTATTTACAAATTAGCAAAAAAAAAAGAGAAAAAGAGAGAGAGAGAGAGAGAGAGAGAGAGAGAGAGAACACACCCCGTATTACATTACACATTATAAATAGAATCGAAATGTGTTATGTTAGAAATTAGAAAGAAAAGACAAACGTTTTTAGATATGCAGAAATTCTCTGTCAATGAATAAGTAAGTACCTATCTATATACATATACATATACATATACATATACACGTACTTACGTACATACATACGCAAGTGTATGTACACGTGTGTCTCCATACTTTCGATCCGAAATAAATCATTTCTCTCCCATGCTTTCCTTCCTTTTCACGAATGCAAATGAGCTCTAAGAGTGCGTTCGCATCATTTATCTTTTCTCGTCGGTTAACGTCGGAGAGGAGTCTGCGGCCTCCGCACACGTACTCCGCTACGCGGAAGAGAGATGGCAAACGGGATTGAAAGGAGAAAAGGGGAGGGTAGGGTAGGGGCAAAGAGGTGGTAAAGAGGAAGGTAGGGATATATATATATATATATATATATATATATATATATATAGAAGGGGAGGGAGGGAGTAAATAAAATTATCTTCGCGCCTAATGGCCGCACGTACGGCTTATCAAGTAGACACCGAGTCGGTGCTCTACGTGATCGTATTATGATACGACGACGACGACGATGACGACGACGACGATGATGACGACGTCGTTGGTGAAAATCGTGGATGCACTTGCGAAATCGAGACCGATTAAAATACAATGGCGACCGTGAAATGAAAGAAAGAAAAAAAGTATGATGATTATGATAACGATGATAATACTAATAATAATAATAATAATAATAATAATAATAATAATAATAATAATAATAATAATAATGAAAGAAATGCTTACGATTCAAAAAATTCTCTTATACGTTTTATACTCTCGTAGGATTCGTTATTACTGAATGTGAATTTAATCGAATTGTATTCAAAACTGTCTTTAATCGAATGTTTTCTCATTTGTACCTTGACAAATTTATTGATGAGATCGATTATATAGGTGTACGTGCATATAAATAGCTAACTGCGTATATATCTGCGAGTGTAGGTGTTTATACGAATATGCGTTTATGGTACATATTGTTTATGGTACATAATGGAATTCGAAAGAGTCAGCATAACCTCGATGAATTTGAAATACCAAGGTCAGAGTACAATTGATTACATAAGTGAAAATATGTTTATTTATTCTTCTTAATTTCGTGATCGATGATTTTGACGTTGTTGATTATTTTATCGAAACGAAGTTTTCGAGCAATTAAAATTGATAATTAATTAAAGATATATCTACTGTTTTTATTATTTTTATTTATTTTTTTTTTCGAGAGAGAGAGAGAGAGAGAGAGAGAAAAGAATTGATATTTCTAATTATAAAATTCGGAACGATTTACCAACCTCGCAACTCAGACACACAACCCTGACATTTAACTATTTATACAGAACAAAATATTCAGATATACATAATCAAGATTTATCTTACGATATGTACTTACACGTGAATTAATAAAAATATCTACCGATCAAATAAATAGATGTGATTTCAAAAAAAAAAAGAAGACATTTCTCTCTCTTTCTCTCTCTTTCCCGATTTATCCCGATCATTTAGATCCTTAGGACATTTAATTAATCCGTCTTTTAGTAGTTGTAAAACGACTACCGCGGATTTCTGTCAACCTTGGTACCAACCTTGAAATCGTACATAACTCGTCTCGCATCTCGTCTGCGGATTTTCAGAAGGATTCAATGAAAAAGAGAAAAAGAGAGAGAGAGAGGGAGAGAGAGAGAGAGAGAGAGAGAGAGACAAAGCCAAGGATATTAAGATTAAGATCAACCATACGGAGTGGACATTAGCATCTCTGTCGTTCGACTTCTCTTTTCTTATTTTCTTACAAGACAGTGAAAGAGAGAAAAGGTACGAGGCTTACGATCCAAAGTAAATTTATTGCTCGGTCCGCGAGCCTTTAAGAAGGCGCGTGCCGCTGTCAACGTACAGCCTCTCTTCGCGTGGCTCGAGCTGTTTTCATCGGTGATTGACATCACGATCGTAGCAGTTCTATATACTATGTATGTATATATATATATATATATATATGTATGTATGTATGTATGTATGTTGTATATATGTATGTATATATGTATGTATGCATATATGTATGTATGTTTGTATGTATGTATGTATGTATGTATGTATGTATGTATGATATATATTGTATGTATTTGTTACGTTTCAGAGCTGACCGACCGGCTCTCATAAGATAGCGAGAGAAAAGAGAGAGAAAGAGAGAGAACATAATAAAAAGAAAAGCAACTTTTTCTACTTCTTCTCTTCTTTTTCTTCTTCCATTGAGACACGTGCCACTAACATTTTTCTTATTCCTTGTCTTGTGCATTCTTTTCTTTTTAGGATGAACGATCTCGTTCTCACTGATCACGATCCTTCACATTGAATTCCTTATCGACAACATTTTCTTTCTTTTTCTTTTTAACCAAGTTTTTATTCCAAGTTCAGATTTATTTTTTGCGATTTGTCTTATAGTGTGAATCTCTTTGCTGATTATTATTATTTTTTTTTTTTTTTTTTAATGTGATGATAAATCGATGTCCAATTTTTTTTCCTTTTTTCTTGTTTTTTTTTTTTGTTTTATTTTGTTTTCGTCGATAACAAAAACATACATATTTAAGTGATTAATGTCGGCGAGAAGATCGATGCGAAGACGAAAAGATCGATGAAGGAAGAATAGAAATAGAATTCACGTCTTCACGAAAAAAGATGCGGAAGTGGAAGGTAAGAAGACGTTCGTGGTTTTCAATTTTGCGCACGAGCGACGAACTCGAAGAGGGTGTAAGATCTTTGTGGTTTCATCATGGCGTCTGTTAGAACAAAACCGCGAAGAAGGATGAGAAGAAAGAGGAAGGTAAAAGACACGCGCGTAATGAAGTGAATCGAAACAGTGGTTGGTCCAGGAGCACACGTCATCTCTTTCTATCTCTCTATCTTTCTATTTCTCTCTCTCTCTCTCTCTCTTTCTCTCTCTCTCTCTCTTTCTCTCTCTCTCTCTCTCTCTCTCTCTCTCTCTCTCTCTCTTTCTTGAAAACGATATTCGCAGTTAACAAGAACAAATTGAAATTATCCAAAATTAATGAATATGATATTTGATTATAATCAAATTAATTAGAAAATATTATTATAATTAACATAATAATTTATTAATTAATATAATATTTGATTATAATCAAATTAATTAGAAAATATTATTATAATTAATATAATAAAGAAAGTTTCTCTTCGGATAAAGATATTGTAAACAAAAATAAACAAACAATACAAAGTATTTAACGAACGAAATAAAACTATTAAACAACGAATAAAATTATTAAAAATAATCAGATAATAAATATAAAAGTTAAAAATACATAATGATCGTCGAGACTCCACTCATTCTTTTATCGTGAACATTTCTTTCGGTGAATGAACATACCAAAGGCAGGGATAGACCGAACGAGTAGGCTATTTCATATCGTATCTTAATGGCGATTCTCAAGCCTCACCATATCCGCTATTCGACCACCGTTTGGAATGTCCGTCTAGTTGAACAGCTGAGTTTGAACAGAGAGGACTTCTGAGTCGGGGACGTTGACCACGTGTGGCACTACGATCATTTCCTGCACTTTAAATGCCCCGGTAGTATTTCAGATATTCGACTACGGTTACATCGTATCGTCTCCAATAAGCTTTTACGTGTGGCACTCTTCGAGAAACGCTTTACACATTATTTTTCTTTTTTCTTTTTTATTTTTTTATTATTTTTTGTTTTTTTTTTCGATACTTCCGAAGAAATCCATTAACTCGTTGTATAATATAATCTTACCCTCTTTTTTCATACGTAATGTATGTATAAATAAAAAAAAAAAAAAAAACGAAGTTCGATGGAGAGTTCGTTAACTTGAAAATTAATGAATGAAATCACGTACGTTGTAATGTCATTCGATTAAACTGAATTTTTTGTTAACAAATAATTCTTTCGAGCAATCTACAATGTATCCCTAACAAAAAAGTAGATAAAGTTAATGTAACTTTTATTAAATGTGATTTTTTTATCGAACTATCATTTCGACATCATTTAATCGGTAGGATAAAATTGAAAGAAAACAAAAAAGAATTACCTACTTATCGACTTACAAAAAAAAAAAAAGATTTAATTCGATATAAATCAATCAAGTGAATGAAATCATATGTTTTATAAATAAAATCAAAATAAAAAATATATATATACCATCTCGTTATATTATAGTTGAGTATATAATAATATTTATATTAGAAAGAAGAAATCGATAAATGTTCGTGTCGTTTTCTTTTACTTTTTCTTTGTTTCACAAACCAGACGATATAAACACTAAGTAAGTAAGTACGTTCGAGATATGCAAGGTGTTGTGCTATCGAACATAAATATACGATCGTCTTGTTATCGATATCGAGTTCGTACGAGGAAGAAACGCAATGCGAATCGAGTCGAGAATGGACAATTTCGAAGATTAGAAGTGCGTAAGTACTTTGAAACGTTCTAAGCGGCATCTAACCAACGAGACGTCTTTTCGAACGATCTTTACGCGTTACATAGTTCGATACAAGTTTGAAAATATCTATCGAAATTACGTTGTGGCTATGGTATCTCGGATTAATGGATGTGAAACGTTGAAAGGGTATAATTGGAGAGATTATATGGTGCCCATCGAAATGTACAGTTTAGTGTCATACAACCAAAGCCTTTAAGCTACAGGATTATCTTCCTCTTTCTTTATGTATCCCTGTTTCTCTATCTCTTTTAACATAGGTAACTACAATAAAGAAAAGATACGAAATTGTCGAGATTAGAGAAACATCCAACAACGATTTCGACCATTAACCGACTCTTAAACCTTGTCTCTTACTTTTATATTTCAATTTGTATCATTTGTTATGGAGTTGAAAATTTGAAGTGATAAAAAGAAACAAAAATAAAAGAAGAAGTGAAAGAAGAAAAATTGTAGAAAATATTCTAGACGACGATGGATATGCGATATTTAAAAGTGAACAAATATATGTATTTTAATTTTCTTTCTTTGCTAAGTGACGTTCTCGATAAATTTCATTTCGCAAGCTTCGGCTCGTTATAATAAACGAAGATAAATTTCTATGTATTTATAAGTATAAGTATGTATGTACATGTGTGTGTATGCGCGCGAGCGCGTACGCGTGCTCGTGTGATTGATGATAAGAATCCGCTAGAAGCTTTCTCGCATTTTCGATGACACCTTGAAGCACCTAAAACGGTATTACGAGTGTTCGACGATATTTATGATCTCCAAAAAGAGAGAGATGAAAAATGCAATCTTGAAAATAACACTCCGTTAAGTACTAACGTGAAGTAATGTATATGGATAAGCTTGTAATAAATGAGCGAGAAAGAGAGAGAGAGAAAGAGAGAGAGAGAGAGTGAGAGAGAGAAATAAATAAATCGTGAGTTAGTCTTGAACCGGGTTCTAAATGTATTTAATTACTATCTTGATGACTAGTTTTTTCAAAAGGATTAGAATTATTGAAGGATGGAGAAAGAGAGAAAGAAAGAAAGAAAAAGAGATGGACTCGGATAAAATAGTGTTTAAAATATAAACGAAGATATAAATAATTAATTGTGATGAAATTAGGTCAAAATTATTCACAATTATCTGCTAATTGATCACACACACACACACACACACATTTGGATACATATGTGGATATATATATATATATATCCAATTTCAATTTTCAACAACACGCAAAGAGAATGTGAGAATAATAAAATAAATTAAAAAAAAAAAGGAGATAAAGAAGAAACAAGAAAAGAATTGTTTTCTCGAAAAAATTACATTTCAAAATATCATTTCGTCGACTCAACATGAATACACACATGAAATACACATATACATTCATACACGCACGCATTCATACATGTTAACATATGTATACGTGTCTAACGAATACAGTATCACCGATAAGGCGATAAATTTGAGTTGTTGCTTCGAATCCTAGAGTTTATTTCTTGATCGATCGGTAGGAACGAATCGGCGAGGAATGCGCTTTAACCGCCTCGTCGACGGCTCGCTAGTACGAGTTACGGCTGCCGTAAGAGAACAGGATCTACGGAGATCGATATCGATGTGGATCAGTGTGGCAGTGGTGCACGCAGAAGCGAACAACGCGACTGCCACGATCCGTGAAGCGGATAGTACTTAAAATCCGCTATAAGACGGACAAGAGGGCAGCCATTTAAACTCCTACACACACACACACACACACACACACACACACACACACACACATATGTATATACATATGTATGTATATCTTAATGTGATCAAATTAGAGACGATGAAATAAATAAATATAAAAGATAATAAATTTCGATAAATTGTTCATTTTTTATTTATTTATTTATTCATTTATTTGTTTCTCTTTTTGTTTTTTTTTTTAAATTATTTTATCAAAACTTATCCATATTAATTTATTATATATATATATATATATACACACATAAAAAATAAATATATATATATATATGTATTTATAGGAAAATTAAAATAATTATTTTTAAAAACATAGGGAACTGTTAGATTGTAATACCCATTGTCATCTGTGCTTTTTTTTAAAGGATTAAAATCAAAAAATAATAGAGAGCTAGATAAAACAATATTTTTCTTTTTTCTTTTATTTCAAATCGCAAAAACTATTTTCATCGTTTCATACTCATTTTCTTAATTTATATCTTCAATTTTACGAGTTTTTATCGACGTCTTCGAAAATGGGTCGAAGATAAGAATTTCAATTTCTTCTTCTCTTTCTTTTTTCTTCATAATCGTTTTCTTTTTTTTTTTTTTTTTACTTCTTTTAACTTTGAACGTTCGAACCAACGAAACGAAACGAAATGAAAATATTTATCGAAACTCCGAAAGCTGTCCCGAAATGGAGAAAATAAGTAGGTAACGCAAATCTCCCAGTTTACCGTGTTGAGAGTAAAGAGGGTGGGGGAAGGGGGGAGGAGCTGGGTTGGGGAGGTTGGATAGTTAGAGAGAGGGAAGTAGAAGGGTGAGAGGGGTAAAGAAGGAGGATGAGGTCAATTCGAAACGTGACTTTACGTGCATACATACAAATCGATGGCACGGCTTCCTACATCGGATTATTTATCGAATCTATGCGGTAACGGTGCATGCATCCTTACGCGTAAAGCTCTTTCCATCTCTCTCTCTCTCTCTCTCTTTCTCTCTGTCTCTGTTTCTTTCTCTCTCAGTTAGATATGCACGGGCACCATTGTTTACACCGCATACCTGGACCATGTTCGAATGGTGTGCACGTTGCAGCTCGTGTTCGTTTCAGGGACGTTCCAAGAGCGTGCGAAGTAACAACACATATACATATATACATGTGTGTAAATGTATGTGTGTGTGTGTGTGTATACATTTATAAATGTATATATATATATATATTTATGTATATGTATGTACATACATGTTAGTAGTGACTCCTAATGCTTCGAGCATGGACTTAACTTACATGGAAAATTACTTTAGAGCCTCCATTATCGCATTTCGCGAGGCCTCCCTTCTTTCATGGTGGCTTGCCTCGTAGTTGCTCGGTAAGGAAGAAGAGACACCGTCGTGGTTTCTGATTAAAACGTACGTTTTATCTCTTTCTCTCTCTCTCTCTCTCTCTCTCTCTCTCTCTCTCTCTCTCTCTCTTTCTCTCTATCTCTTTTTCTCTCTCTTTTTCTCTGTCTGCGTCTGTCTCTTCCTACCGAAAGAAGCTCGTAATCTGCATGGTACATTGTCGGCGATAGAAAAGAGAGAGAGAGAGAAAGAGAAAGAGAGATGAGCAAACGTAAAAGTCTATCTATTATTAGAAACACATAAGGACAACTCTTCCATTCGTTTTTATTTGATTTGATTTTATTTTATTTAATAATAATGGTTATTGTGACTCTTAGATTGTTTTTATAGGATTTGTCAAGAATGAAAATAAAGCTATTCTGCTTATATGGTATAATATTTTTTATGAATATATTTTATTATACGATCTGTCGTTAATATATGTACTTCCATATGTGTGTTTCTTATTTTAATGACTTTTACTGGCCATTATCTAAAAATTATGATATATGAATATATACATATGTATCTGTACGTACTTTTTTTATTGTTAAGTGCTTTGTTTTTTATTATCATTATATATATACGACATCTACTTAAATCGCTTTAATTTATTTAATCTCTAATAAATTTTTTCTAAGATGATCAAAATTTTCCGCTCGATGTTAGAGATTAATGATACTCCTTTGAATGTTTTTTTCTTTTTTTTTTTCTTTCTTTCTTCTCCTACTTCAAATTTCAAACCTACAAATATCATCTATATTCTACGAAGTGAAAAAAAAATTTATTCCAAAAAACTTATAAAAATCAAGAAACTTTCGATCCACCCTGTTGCCATTTAATTTATACTATTAACAATTATATCGCAAAAAAGTTATAGAAATTCATTGACACGTGTATGTAAACATATGTACGATTAAGTATAATTTGATACGTCATAACGATTACATATCGTTTTCACAATCTTTCTTTTTTCTTTGTCCGATGTTCATCTAAACACATTGAAAATATAATACAATCTAAAAGCAACAGACGAAGAAGAAGATGGATTCTCTTGGTATAAAAAAAAAAGAGAGAGAGAGAGAGAGAGAGAGAGAAAAGGGTCCTAGAATAGGATCCCTGTTATAGCAGGTATAACGTTTTCGGTCGATAACTATACGAACAGGGGGCACCATTTTAAGCGACAGGTGCAAACATTCGGAGGGCAGAGCGCAAAAAAGGAAGCAGGTAATTGTAAGGCCGACGGTAGAGAAACCAGTTTGCTAAAAACAACCTGGGCTCTCCCGCGAGGAACCAGCCTCGTCTTATTCTCTCTCTCTCTCATTCTCTCTCTCTCTCTCTCTCTCTCTTTCTCTCTCTCTCTCGAAAGCTACCGAATATATAGAAGGACCATGAGTCCTGAAAAAATTCATACTTATATTCTCAACTCGTCCATTTCATCTGAAAATCACGATCATAATTAGATATATATATATATATATATAATGATCATAATTAAATATATATATATATATATAGTTATTATTTTATACGAATTATTAATAATGCCAATAATGCTAACAATCATGTTTTTTTTTTCTAATAACTAATTATTAATAATTATATCTGTAGATAAGAATACGTGTATTTGTATATATTTATGTATATAAAAATTAGCGCCAATGTTATATCACATAAATGATAATTTGTTTGAAATAAGTAATCCTTGAACTCTAAGAAGATATGTCCTTGAATAAAAATCCTTTCAAAGGAGAGATTACCAATTTTTTATTTTTATTTTAAAAAATATTCTATCCTTCGTACGTAATCGATTTATATTTTTTATTCAAAGTAGAGATATAAAAAAATAACTTTACAGAAATCTTCTATTCCAGTCTCTTTGCAAAGTGATTCTACTTGTCGTAAAATTTTCTTCTCGTACTAAATAAGAAAAAA